>NC_090447.1:1483739692-1483890083 GCF_031143425.1 Pleurodeles waltl | reverse complement strand
AAGTCTTTGAGTGTGTGTTCTCATTTATTGCCTGTGTGTGAACAACAAATGCTTAACACTACCCTCTCAACCACACTACCACAAAATAGAGCATTAGAATTATCCAATTTTGCCACTATCAACCCCTAAGGGGAACTCTTGGACTCTGTGCACACTACCTCTCACTTTGAAATAGTATATACAGAGCCAACATCTTACAATACCGCTGATGCATCAGTACATAAAGCTGCAGACATTGCACCAAAGACAGCAGTAAGCACAGTAATAAAGGTAGTAGCAGAGACATCTCTGCTAGTACTGTGCAAAGGATCAATGTATTCTCAGGCGGAGCACTTGGACTCACAGTTGTACCAGGTGTACTAATATGTGTTATTGCAACCGCAGTCAGTCCCTGAGTACTTGTACTCGATTCACCCATAGCAGGTACCATTGGTCTTTGTGCCTGTGTCTGTAGCCTAAATGTGTATGGAGGAGGGATAGATTTCAAAATAAAAGTTATCCTCCTTATTTGAATTTCTTTCTTTGTCTTTTTTCCTCCTATCACCTACAAAGCTAACAGGCCCGATCTTTTCACCTGTCTCGTTAACTATTGCAGGGTAAACTCCTATCATATCCTTCCTTGAAAATCTTTTCTGATTATCCCACTTGGTTTCTAACTACTGTCTAAATTAACCTATAACCTGTTTCTTCATTTTCTTTCTCTCTCTCTCTCTCTGTAACCATTAGATCCCATTTATTCAGTGCTTGATATTTTATTTGTCTTGACAGTGGTTTCCGCTCATTCATTGTTTACCTCAAGAAATCTAGCTTCTTAACCACTTCGCTGCCAGGCCTTTTCCCCCTCCTGTGCCAGGCCTTTTTTTGCCTATTTGGGGCAGTTCGCGCTTAGGCCTGCATAACTTTTTGTCCACATAAGCTAACCAAGCCAAATTTGCGTCCTTTTTTTCCAACATCCTAGGGATTCTGGAGGTACCCAGACTTGTGGGTTCCCCTGAAAGAGGCCAAGAAATTGGCCAAAATACAGGGAAAATTTTGTTTTTTTCAAAAAAATTGGAAAAAGTGGCTGCAGAAGATGGCTTGTGGTTTTTCCCCTGAAAATGGCATCAACAAAGGGTTTGCGGTGCGCTAAACTCAGCAGCTTCCCAGCTTTCCGGAACAGGCAGACTTGAATCCGAAAACCCAATTTTTCAACACAATTTTGGCATTTTACTGGGGCATACCCCATTTGTGCAATTTTTTGTGCTTTCAGCCTCCTTCCAGTCAGTGACAGGAATGGTCATGAAACCAATGCTGGATCCCAGAAACCTAAACATTTCTGAAAAGTAGACAAAATTCTGAATTCAGCAAGGGGTCATTTGTGTAGATCCTACAAGGGTTTCCTACAGAAAATAACAGCTGAAAAAGAAAAATATTGAAATTGAGGTGAAAAAAACATCAATTTTTCTCTACTTTTTACTCTGTAACTTTTCCCTGCAATGTCAGATTATCGAAAGCAATATACCGTTACGTCTGCTGGACTCCTCTGGTTGCGGGGATATATAGGGTTTGTAGGTTCATCAAGAACCCGAGGAACCCAGAGCCAATAAATGAGCTGCACCCTGCAGTGCGTTTTCATTCTCTACCGGGTATACAGTAATTCATTTGCTGAAATATAAGGAGTAAAAATAGCTATCAAGAAAACCTTTGCATTTCCAAAAAGGGCACAAGATAAGGTGTTGAGGAGCAGTGGTTATTTGCACATCTCTGAATCCGGGGTGACCATAGTAGCACGTGAATTACATGGAATTTCTCAAATAGATGTCTTTTTTACACACACCCCTATATTTGGAAGGAATAAATGTAGAGAAAGACAAGGGGGCAATAACACTTGTTTTGCTATTCTATGTTCCCCCAAGTCTCCCGATAAAAATGATACCTCACTTGTTTGGGTAGGCCTAGCGCCCGCGACAGGATATGCACCAAAACACAACGTGGACACATCACAGAAAACAGAGCTGTTTTTAGCAAAGTGACTACCTGTAGATTTTGGCCTCTAGCTCAGCCGCCACCTAGGGAAACCTAGCCAAACCTGTGCATTTCTGAAAACAAGAGACCTAGGGGAAACCAAGGGAGGGGGGGACTTGTGTGGCTCGGACCAGGTTCTGTTACCCAGAATCCTTTGCAAACCTCAAAATTTGGCTAAAAAAACACATGTTCCTCACATTTCTGTGGCAGAAAGTTGTGGAATCTGAGAGGAGCGACACATTTCCTTCCACCCAGCATTCCCCCACGTCTCCCGATAAAAAATGATACCTCACTTGTGTGGGTAGGCCTAGCGCCCGCGACAGGATATGCCCCAAAACACAACCTGGACACATCACAGAAAACAGAGCTGTTTTTAGCAAAGTGACTACCTGTAGATTTTGGCCTCTAGCTCAGCCGCCACCTAGGGAAACCTACCAAACCTGTGCATTTCTGAAAACTAGAGACCTAGGGGAATCCAAGGAGGGGTGACTTGTGTGGCTCGGACCAGGTTCGGTTACCCAGAATCCTTTGCAAACCTCAAAATTTGGCTAAAAAAAACACATGTTCCTCACATTTCTGTGGCAGACAGTTCTGGAATCTGAGAGGAGCCACAAATTTCCTTGCCACCTAGCGTTCCCCCACGTCTCCCGATAAAAATGATACCTCACTTGTGTGGGTAGGCCTAGCGCCCGCGACAGGATAGCCCCAAAACACAACGTGGACATATCACAGAAAACAGAGCTGTTTTTAGCAAAGTGACTACCTGTAGATTTGGCCTCTAGCTCAGCCGCCACCTAGGGAACCTACCAAACCTGTGCATTTCTGAAAACTAGAGACCTAGGGGGATCCAAGGAGGGGTGACTTGCGGGGCTCGGACCAGGTTCTGTTACCCAGAATCCTTTGCAAACCTCAAAATTTGGCTATAAAAACACATGTTCCTCACATTTCTGTGGCAGAAAGTTCTGGAATCTGAGAGGAGCCACAAATTTCCTTCCACCCAGCGTTCCCCCACGTCTCCCGATAAAAATGATACCTCACTTGTGTGGGTAGGCCTAGCGCCCGCGACAGGATATGCCCCAAAACACAACGTGGACATATCACAGAAAACAGAGCTGTTTTTAGCAAAGTGACTACCTGTAGATTTTGGCCTCTAGCTCAGCCGCCACCTAGGGAAACCTACCAAACCTATGCATTACTGAAAACTAGAGACCTAGGGGAATCCAATGAGGGGTGACTTGTGTGGCTCGGACCAGGTTCTGTTACCCAGAATCCTTTGCAAACCTCAAAATTTGGCTAAAAAAACACATGTTCCTCACATTTCTGTGGCAGAAAGTTCTGGAATCTGAGAGGAGCCACAAATTTCCTTCCACCCAGCGTTCCCCCACGTCTCCCGATAAAAATGATACCTCACTTGTGTGGGTTGGCCTAGCGCCCGCGACAGGATATGCCCCAAAACACAACGTGGACATATCACAGAAAACAGAGCTGTTTTTAGCAAAGTGACTACCTGTAGATTTTGGCCTCTAGCTCAGCCACCACCTAGGGAAACCTACCAAACCTGTGCATTTCTGAAAACTAGAGACCTAGGGGAATCCAAGGAGGGGTGACTTGCGGGGCTCGGACCAGGTTCTGTTACCCAGAATCCTTTGCAAACCTCAAAATTTGGCTAAAAAAACACATGTCCCTCACATTTCTGTGGCAGAAAGTTCTGGAATCTGAGAGGAGCTACAAATTTCCTTCCACCCAGCGTTCCCCCAAGTCTCCCGATAAAAATGATACCTCACTTGCGTGGGTAGGCCTAGCGCCGGCGACAGGAAACACCCCAAAGCGCAACGTGGACACATCCTAAATTTTGGAAAAAAACAGAGGTGTTTTTTGCGAAGTGCCTACCTGTAGATTTTGGCCTCTAGCTCAGCCGGCACCTAGGGAAACCTACCAAACCTGTGCATTTCTGAAAACTAGAGACCTAGGGGAATCCAAGGAGGGGTGACTTGCGGGGCTCGGACCAGGTTCTGTTACCCAGAATCCTTTGCAAACCTCAAAATGTGGCTAAAAAAACACATGTCCCTCACATTTCTGTGGCAGAAAGTTCTGGAATCTGAGAGGAGCTACAAATTTCCTTCCACCCAGCGTTCCCCCAAGTCTCCCGATAAAAATGATACCTCACTTGCGTGGGTAGGCCTAGCGCCGGCGACAGGAAACACCCCAAAGCGCAACGTGGACACATCCTAAATTTTGGAAAAAAACAGAGGTGTTTTTTGCGAAGTGCCTACCTGTAGATTTTGGCCTCTAGCTCAGCCGGCACCTAGGGAAACCTACCAAACCTGTGCATTTCTGAAAACTAGAGACCTAGGGGAATCCAAGGAGGGGTGACTTGCGGGGCTCGGACCAGGTTCTGTTACCCAGAATCCTTTGCAAACCTCAAAATTTGGCTAAAAATACACATGTTACTCACATTTCTGTGGCAGAAAGTTCTGGAATCTGAGAGGAGCTACAAATTTCCTTCCACCCAGCGTTCCCCCAAGTCTCCCGATAAAAATGATACCTCACTTGCGTGGGTAGGCCTAGCGCCGGCGACAGGAAACACCCCAAAGCGCAACGTGGACACATCCTAAATTTTGGGAAAAAAAAGAGGTGTTTTTTGCGAAGTGCCTACCTCTAGATTTTGGCCTCTAGCTCAGCCGGCACATAGGGAAACCTACCAAACCTGTGCATTTCTGAAAACTAGAGACCTAGGGGAATCCAAGGAGGGGTGACTTGCGGGGCTCGGACCAGGTTCTGTTACCCAGAATCCTTTGCAAACCTCAAAATTTGGCTAAAAATACACATGTTACTCACATTTCTGTGGCAGAAAGTTCTGGAATCTGAGAGGAGCCACAAATGTCCTTCTACCCAGCGTTCCCCCAAGTCTCCCGATAAAAATGATACATCACTTGTGTGGGTAGGACTAGCGCCCACGAAAGGAAAGGGCCCAAAACACAACGTGGACACATCACATTTTTTTATAAAAAGCAGTGCCTACCTGTGGATTTTGGCCTGTAGCTCAGCCGACACCTGAGGAAACCTAGCAAACCAGTGCATTTTTGAAAACTAGAAACCCAGGGGAATCCAAGATGGGGTGACTTGCGGGGCTCTGACCAGGTTATGTTACCCAGAATCCTTTGCAAACATCAAAATTTGGCCCAAAAAACACTTTTTCCTCTCATTTCGGTGACAGAAAGTTCTGGAATCTGAGAGGAGCCACAAATTTCCTTCCACCCAGCGTTCCCCTAAGTCTCTCGATAAAAATGGTACATCACTTCTGTGGGTAGGCCTAGCACCCACAAAAGGAAATGGCCCAAAACACAACGTGGACACAACATATTTTTTCACAGAAAACAGAGGTGTTTTTTGCAAGGTGCCTACCTGTGGTGTTTGGCCTGTAGCTCAGCCGGCCCCAGGGGGGGGGGGGGGGCAGAAATGCCCTAAAATAAATTTGCCCCCCCAACCCCCACCCTCCCCCGCCGGGAGCGACCCTTGCCTACGGGGTCGCTCCCCCTGCGTGACATTGGCACCAAAAAACAAATCCCCGGTGCCTAGTGGTTTCTGCCCCCTTGGGGGCAGGTTGACCTAAACTCAGCCAATCTGCCCCCAAGGGGGGCAGAAATGGCCTAAATACAATTTGTCCCCCAGGGGAGCGACTTTTGCCTGATGGGTCGCTCCCCATCTCTAAAAAAAAAAAACAAAGAAAAAAAAAAAAAAAAAATTCCCCTGGCGCCTAGAGGTTTCTGCCCCCCCCCCCCCCCCGGGGGCAGAAATGGCCTAAAATAAATTTGCCCCCCCAACCCCCACCCTCCCCCGCCGGGAGCGACCCTTGCCTATGGGGTCGCTCCCCCTGCGTGACATTGGCACCAAAAAACAAATCCCCGGTGCCTAGTGGTTTCTGCCCCCTTGGGGGCAGGTTGACCTAAACTCAGCCAATCTGCCCCCAAGGGGGGCAGAAATGGCCTAAATACAATTTGTCCCCCAGGGGAGCGACTTTTGCCTGATGGGTCGCTCCCCATCTCTAAAAAAAAAAAAAAAAGAAAAAAAAAGAAAAATTCCCCTGGCGCCTAGAGGTTTCTGGCCCCCCCCCCCGGGGGCAGATCGGCCTAATAATAGGCCGATCTGCCCCCCGGGGGGGCAGAAATGGCCTAAAATAAATTTGCCCCCCCAACACCCACCCCCCCCCGGGAGCGACCCTTGCCTACGGGGTCGCTCCCCCTGCGTGACATTGGCGCCAAAAAACAAATCCCCGGTGCCTAGTGGTTTCTGCCCCCTTGGGGGCAGATTGACCTAAAATTGGCCAATCTGCCCCCAGGGGGGCAGAAATGGTCTAAATACAATTTGCCCCCCCAGGGGAGCGACCCTTGCCTGATGGGTCGCTCCCCATCTCTAAAAAAAGAAACAACAACAAAAAAAAACACAAAAAAAAAATTGCCCTGGCGCCTAGAGTGTTCTGCCCCCCCCCGGGGGGCAGAAATGGCCTAAAATAAATTTGCCCCCCCAACCCCCACCCCCCCCCCCCGGGAGCGACCCTTGCCTACGGGGTCGCTCCCCCTGCGTGACATTGGCGCCAAAAAACAAATCCCCGGTGCCTAGTGGTTTCTGCCCCCTTGGGGGCAGATTGACCTAAAATTGGCCAATCTGCCCCCAGGGGGGCAGAAATGGTCTAAATACAATTTGCCCCCCCAGGGGAGCGACCCTTGCCTGATGGGTCGCTCCCCATCTCTAAAAAAAGAAACAACAAAAAAAAAAACCACAAAAAAAAAATTGCCCTGGCGCCTAGAGTGTTCTGCCCCCCCCCGGGGGGCAGTTCGGCCTAATAATAGGCCGATCTGTCCCCCGGGGGGGCAGAAATGGCCGAAAATAAATTTGCCCCCCCAACCCCCACCCCCCCCCCCCCGGGAGCGACCCTTGCCTGTGGGGTCGCTCCCCCTGCGTGACATTGGCGCCAAAAAACAAATCCCCGGTGCCTAGTGGTTTCTGCCCCCTTGGGTGCGGATTGACCTAAAATTGGCCAATCTGCCCCCAGGGGGGCAGAAATGGTCTAAATACAATTTGCCCCCCCAGGGGAGCGACCCTTGCCTGATGGGTCGCTCCCCATCTCTAAAAAAAGAAACAACAAAAAAAAAACACACAAAAAAAAAATTGCCCTGGCGCCTAGAGTGTTCTGCCCCCCCCCCCCCCCCGGGGGCAGTTCGGCCTAATAATAGGCCGATCTGTCCCCCGGGGGGGCCAGAAATGGCCTAAAATAAATTTGCCCCCCCAACTCCCACCCCCCGCCCCCCGGGAGCGACCCTTGCCTACGGGGTCGCTCCCTTTGCGTGAAATTCACGCAAAGAAAAAACTCCCTGGTGTCTAGTGGTTTCTACCCCCCTTGGGGGCAGATTGGCCTCATCAAAATAGGACAATCTGCCCCAAGGGGGGCAGAAATGGCCAAAATATAATTTTCCCCCAAGGGGAGCGACCCTTGCCTAAGGGGTCGCTCCCCACCTCAATAAAAAAAAATGAAACAAAAAAAAAATAAAAAAAAATAAATGGTCCCTGGTGCCTAGAGGTTTCTGCCCCCAGGGGGGGCAGAAAAGGCCTTTTCAAAAAAATGCCCCCCCTGGGAGCGACCCTTGCCCAAGGGGTCGCTCCCTTTTGTCAATTTCAATGAAGAAAAAAAAAAATCCCTGGTGTCTAGTGGGGTTTCAAAAGCCGGATTGCAAGCAATCCGGCTTTTGAAACCCTCGGAGGGACTTCAAAGGGAAGGAAATACTTTTCCTTCCCTTTGAAGCCTCTCCGGGCCTCAGAAGTGATTGAAAAAGAAATGCTTTTGCATTTCTTTTTCAATCGCGCTGGAAGCAGAGCTTCCAGCGCGACTAGGGAGGCCCCTGTGACAAATCAGCGCGCGCTCGCGCGCTGACGTCACAGGGGGGGGTTGGGGGGGTCGGGGGTGGAAGGGGAAGGGATTCCCCGGTCAGCCCTGACCTAGGGGGGTGGGGGGGCGGCCCTCGGGAGGAGCGCCGCTAAGAAAGACCTCTTGTTTGCCGTTCAGACATCGATACTCAAAGGGCAACTCCCACTCTTCCTTAATAAAGCTATCTCCTAGCCGTTCATATCGTCCCACTGCAAGATGTTTCAGGCAGCTTGAGAAACGAAACGTTGAAAACGGTAAATTAATAATGCCGTGTAAGAGCCAGGTAGTTGAAGGACTCTCTGCTACCGTGAAGGGCAACTTATCTAATTTTTCTACTTGAAGCAAGGTGAAACGAGCCTCTCTTTTAGCCATTGTCACTTGTTCCCCGGAAAAATTAAAAGCAGCGAATAGTTCACTCCCATTAAGGTATTTCCATGGAATGTGGCCACTTTTCAGCGTCTGTAATGCCCAACTCAGCTGCATGATGGAACGCAGCTGTGTTTGCCCATGATAAAACCGAGACAAATCAGTCTGAGTGATATCAATAGCAGATGACACTATATTCGACAGGGAATAAATCCTGTTGGAAAGCGTGTTCATGCCATTGTCGACAACAGCCAATGTATTTTCCAAATTCTCTTAATCAAGTTGCCGTAAACGTGCAGCAGCCTCAATTTGAGAAAGTTTCCAAATTTCATTATACATGGCATATAAAAAACGTTTCGAGCGTTGCTTTCTAGGACCTAATAGGAAATCTTGTAGGTCTATACTGTCAGAAAGAGTATTCAGGTGTTGTTTCGCCGCTGTTAAGGTGTTCGTTTGTACCCATTGTTGGCACAGCTTGCCCACACTGTATGTTGTAATTATACCAGCATGCTGACCTGACAAAAAGCGAGGGTCTGGTCTATGAATGGAAAAAAACCCTGAAGAGTTCAAAAAACACCTTTGACACTCATCAGTATCGGTGGGCCATACCAACCATCCCCCGGGACTGGAAAGTGAAGAATTATAGTCACCAGCCTTAACCAATGCATCTAGCCTTTCCTCAGAAACATTTAGAAGGTGTTGCCAATCTGTAAATTTTGTCGGTGTAGGGATACTGGGCGTGTTTAGATCCTTTATTTTAGCTAATCCCAGACATGATGTCTGCTCAACAGTGTCATTTAAAAAAATCATTTGCACAGGAATTAAGCAAGCTCGAAACAAAGCCTCCCTACCCTGTATCTGCCAATCTTGTATCCCCCATACACTCTTCAAATCGATAGTGTTCTTCCAATATTCATAACCCTCAATCGAAAGTCGGGAAACAAAGGGAACTGAATAAATCAGTTTTGTATCTGTTAGCAACAATTTTCTAATGTGTGTCGTGGGTAATTTAAAATAATAAGATTCAGCTTTCGTTGTATCATGCCCAGAAAAGTATGTGAATTTGTCTCTGTAATACTTTGGACTCCCCACCCGTGGTGTTGAACAATGTTCCCATTGTGTGTAGTTAAAAAGAGGCCTATATCTAGTTGCACAGTGCAGGTAGTGATGTCCCCAATTATTATAGCAAAACATTTCACCATAATTCATTGTAAAATCATATACATCATCACTTCCAAAAGCGGAGTAGTCCTTTATTTCAGTTAGCATGGAATCCACTGTTTGGACATCCCAATCATCAGAGACAACATTAGGTGTAATAACATCAGACATAGAAATTTTGAACACGTATGGTATTTGAATTATCTCTGTAGGCCCGTATATATCGAACGGAACTTTATCCCAAACAATCCCATCAGAAATTGGAATAGCTGTAATATTGACAGGGGACAAATCACGTCGGACCTTATGTGATGAATGATGCGGTGTTAAAATTACATCAACAGGCTCCACTGAGGAGCGATCAGCAATATAGTGACCATTAATTAGTAAAAAGAAAACAGTCACAAAACCAATCCATAAAAACAATGCAATAAATGTCAAACAGAACCAGAGATAGTTCCATGGATATATCAAATAGTTCTTTTTAAGCCATTGATAGAACTTGCTACCTCTGGAAAGTTTGTCAGTCTCAGTTGAGGATGAATCTGAAGAAAAATCAACAATGTCCACAAAATAGCCAGAGGAAGTCTCCGCAAACACAGGACTCATCGAATTCCCATCCACTGTTCTTGGAGGTTCATGATAGATGACGTTACCAGTCGTGGAAGTGTTCGTGTAAAATACAGCCAAATCCTGTAGCGGTGTGTTCTCCGAAGTTGTTACAGGAACCAACAAAAGTTAATTTTCCGCCCTCCCCATGGTCGAGGAAGTGTCTGGAACAGCAGCTGACAGAGTTGCATAGTCAGTAGTAGCGATGGTCATCCTACTATGTAGAGGGATGTCCTGTTGGGTAGTCAGAGGGGATCGGGAACCACCCAAGGGACCTCCTGGTCTACTGTGAAGAATCGGCCACATGGTGTAATTTGATATCATCAATGGAGATGAATCTGTTTGATTTGGAACCAGACAATGGCGGAAGGATGACAGTCCTGGTGCCTTTTATCCCCAAGACCGGTACAGGTGCTCTGTATGCTGGACCAAACTCTTTTCTCACAGCGATCTTCTCACGAACCAGATCCCCAACGTTAGGAATCCAGCCAGTCGAAGTTTTCGCCAAATCCCTTATTCCCAAGGTGGCAGCGCTTGCAGATGATTTATCATCACGGAATTGTTGAAGCTCCTGTAAAACAGCGAGACGTTCTTTTATGTCAAATGGTGTTTCTGCTGCCACCATACCAGGGGCATCAAGATCGGGAACATACATAGTTGTCCCAAAGAGAACCTCATATGGAGACTTGCCCCTCAAGGACCGTCTTGGCAGATTATTCAGTGCTCATAGACCCCATATAGGTGATATAACCAACTACGGCCTGAACCTAATACTCGAGCTGTTAAGGACTGCTTTAGATCACGATTCCGCCTCTCCACGACCGAATTTCCCTCGGGATGGTATGGTGAGGAGTAATGGAGTTCAACACCCATCGTCCTCATGGTGTCCCTGAAAGCCTTAGAGGCAAATGCAGGGCCCTGGTCCGAATGGAATGCTGCAACCGCATATGTACCGATAAAGATCAGCAAATCTTTTATAACAGTCCGGGCGTCAGCCGACCGCTGTGGCCATACCCACAGGAATCTAGAACAGGAATCTACAGCCACTAAAATGTATTTGTATGCACCATCAGGTTGCAAAGGACCACAATGGTCCAGGTACACACAATGGAGTGGTTTGTCTGACACTAAGAGAGATGTCTGCGGAGGGCGTCTGATATTCGAGCCCTTAATCTGCTGACAAATGTCACAGCAAAGGACATACTGTTTAGTCCGTCTGCATAGACGAGGCCACCAGTACCGTTGTTGTAGAATGGTGATAGTGGCCTGTATACCAGCATGTGCAGAAGCGACACCCTCATGTGCAGCTGTAATCAGTTCCAACCTTTGGTCTTCATTTGGGATCACTCGATCACCAACATCAGGAATTGTTGCAAAAGCAACATTCTGTGCACTGATATGATATGTGTAGTTCGTAGGGTATCCTTTCGGAAGGGGCTTGCCTGCAGCCGAGGCTTTCACGGCAATCAGTATTTCATTATCCAACCTCGTCCGAGAACGAGTCACTGCAGCCACAGAAGCCGTAGCTACTGAAGCTTTGGCTGCTTCGTCAGCCAATATATTACCGGCAACATGTATTCCTACACGTTGGTGCCCTAATGTATGAACTACATGGACACATGGCAGCTTATCCTTAAGATCAGCCACCCTTCCCCACAATATTTTGTGTTTAATGGTGTTCCCTTTAGAATCTCTAAACCCGTTCAGTATCCAATGATTGAGGTATTCATTGTATGACTGGACGCAGTAATACGAATCACAGACGATCAAAGTCTGTGTTCCTGGCTCTGAATGTTCGAGCGCTAGAAGAAGAGCCTTAAGGTCGGCCAACTGGGCTGTGCAGTCCCCTAAGGTCTGAGTGTACGTGTTATGAGGATGAAAAACTCCGTCTTCCATTACCCCGCACACGGCTGCGCAAGCTGCCGAGTATTGATGTTTAGTACCCACAGCCGGTTGTGCCGATCCGTCAGTGTAAATGATGGTATCATAACTGTCTATTGGCAATATGTGTAAGGGAGCGGGGTACTCCTGTTCATACTGGAGAAATTCTTGTGTCTGAAGTCTTGGGTCAAACACATAATCAACATCAGTGGCGGTCAGAGATGTTGCCCATTGAATCCAGCGTGGATGCAATGCCTTAGCGTTAGGAACGCTCGCTTTAGTGACAGCCTCTAAGGCCGGAACCGGGGAGACAACAACAATGCGTTTCCCCTGGGCAAGCGGTCTCTCCTTTATGACGGCAATCTGAACTGCCGTCAGATTTTTTTCAGTAGGAGCAAAACGGTTTTCTGCATTGGAGTACAAATGTGATTTGTATGCTATTGGCACCGTGTCACCCTCATTAAAGGTGACATAGGTAAATCCTAGGGCACCAGCTATTATTCTGATGACCAAATTCGTTTTATTGTCCCGTGTGTACAAGTGTCTAGCTTCTAGCATGTCTCGTTGTATGTCCCTTAGGATGTGTGTGTGTTCAATTGTCCATCGCCTGCCAGAATAATTGGGCTGAATTAAGTCATATAGTGGTTTTACGCGTTCAGCATAATCTGGAATATATGTTCTGCCAAAATTAAAGAAACCCAGTAATGACTGTAATTTCTTAAGCGTGTTCGGAGGCTGTAGCTGAGCACACTTCTCTAGGAAGTGTGGGGCCAGGCTCTTCCCCTCGTTTGATAGTTCATATCCTAGGAACAATACACTAAGAAAGGCTATCTTGCTTTTCTTAAAATTAAATTTATATCCGAAGGCGGAAAATCCCAAAATTATCCGATCGACCCTGGCAAGATGAATGTCAAGGGTGTCATCAGTGAGATAGATATCATCCACATATGATAATGCCTCGGAATCAAGCTCCTGTAATATTGATGTGACACGGGCCGAAAACAGTCCTGGGCTGTTTTTATAGCCTTGTGGTAAACGACAAAAGCGTTTCTGAGAACCATAGGAAAATGCACTTAGGTCTCTACTTTCATGTGCTAAATTCTGGCAGAAAAAACCATTAGATATATCCAATGTAGTTTTGTATTTTTTACGCACTATATTATTAATTAGCGCTGTGCTGTGTGAATTTTGTATAGCATAAGTGCGTGCATGACTATTCAAGTGCCTATAATCAACCACTATTCTATATGAATGATCAGGTTTCGCAACGGGAAATAGCGGATTATTCATTGCCGATGTACAGGGCTCAATTACTCCCTGGTACTCAAGTTATGACAGTATCTCCGTCACTGGAGCTTTTGCTTCATGTTTAACAGGGTATTGTGGCTGCGGGTGTGGTGTAGACCGAACGGGAATAACATGGCAAGGAGAGTCCTTGTCCCATCCTACATGATTACGGTATAATGCAGGTGCCTGTGCTAAAGCCCATTCAGCAGCTAATGCTCGTTTGTCTGTCTCCGGAACAAGATCGGAGAAAGAAGGCAAAATGACATCTTCCCCATGTGGGAGCATGCGGACATGTTCAGGTGGCCAGTCTCTCTCACTAGTAAGTTCATCCCAGAATATTACACTAATAATGCATTCCACGTCTCCCTCTATCTGAATTGTTAAATCAAAAACCCGATCGGGTGGAAGTACGCGGCCATCCGCCGTTTCAACTGCGATGTAATCGCTAGTTGCTGTTGCATCCAGATGATCTTTCAGATTCTGGCGACATATCGTGACCTCTGCCGTGCTGTCCAACAGAGTCACTGCCCACTTCTTGTTCCTCAACAGTGCTCTCAATACTACTGGCATTTTTAATGGTCAGTGCAGCCACTTTTTTCTTTTTAAATTGTGGCTTTTGTTGAGGAGTCTTTTCTTCTTTTTTAACAGTAGACTGCGGCAAGTCTTTCTTTTCTTTCACGTATTCCGGACGTCGATCTTGACGGCCCCCTCTCTCGCTACGTCTATCCGGTGCGTCCTGAAAGGAACGAGAAGGACGTGAATCAGTATATCTGTCTGGAGTTCTAATGTTATCCCTATTTCTGAGATTATATCTCCTTTCGGAGTACTCCGGATGAGGAGAATCAGCTCTTTTGTTTCTCCTATCCTTGAAATCTTTTTGTTTTTCCCAGCGCTTCTTAGAGCCCTCTTGTGCCTGCTTCGTACCTTCCTTATGGGTGGTACTTGGTATGTCCAATTTTTTAGGTTTGGCTCCCAGCCCATCCCGTCCTATACTAGTATAGGCATCAGATATTATTCTCGGCAGCTGTCTCTCTTGTTCCTGGTGTGGAGTTTCCCAGAGACGCTGGCGTATCGCCAGTGCTACTGCTTCCCCTTTAATATTACTCAATATTATCGAGGAGACGGCGTCAAAATTACACATCAATTTCATCCCCAGATCTAGGGCTGGTGCAGCCCCATGCTCATTTTGTATTTGTTTCAATACTTCCGGCAAATTGGCCAGTGTAGGGGTACCATGCGTGGTAGTATAAACGGCAGCGAAGCCTGTACCCCAAGTGGCGCATTCATCAACCGAGGGAACCATCCCGAATGGCAAGCACATAGTGAGCAATCTATGTTTCTCCTGTGGCCCCGAATGGGGGAACACAGCTTCCAGCTGATTTGTTTTCTGAGCAATCCAGAACGGTATTTTTTCTCGATCCGAGGGCACTTTACCCATAATGGTATGCACCGTTTGTGGATTAATCCCAGTAGCCAATTGATATCCACCAGCTACTGGCGGTGCTGGACGCGCTGGTGTAGTGTTCAATGTTCGCATTACGAACTGGACCAATCGTCTATATAATGCCACTAATTCATTATATAATATCCTTAAATCTACAAGCGGCATAGTCTGTATGCCTGGGTGAGGTGTATATGTGGCAAACAATGGCCACGTAGGCCCTTCATTACTTAAAGGACCTATCCTCACCCGCCGCAGTATATGTGGTAGGGCGCCTTCAAACCAGTTTTGATGCTCCTGATATGTGAGTGATATTTCATGATACTGGTATGCTTCGTACCTTACGGGTACGTCCGCAATGTCATAAGTGTGAAATGTGTGCGTTCGTTGGTCAGCCTCAGGAAAGGCAACCCAACAATAAAATGTTTCCGTTTGGTATGCTTCAGTTGCTTCTATAATCAAAGTAACTTCCCCGCCCTCTTCTGTAAGGCCATGCGCTAATAAATGTTGTGTAAGTGCATGTCTAGCATTTGCAGGAATGTCTATGGTATTAGCCATAGTTGTTTAGAGAAACGGAACACCAAAATAGGGGAAGTTTTTCCTTTTGTGAGTTCGAGCTCGAACAACCTACAGCCTAAGCAGGTGTTACCTGTTTGGCTGAGGAGGATTCTCCCAAAGACCACGGACGTCTCCGTATAATGGTACTGAGGGTACCTGTTGTCTGTGAGACAGTGATAGTCAGGGTATCCGTAAATTAGTGCCTAAACACCATCGTTGGTGGCGCCATGTCGTAGTTTGGACTCTTGCTCTGAGCAAGACTGCTGGTCTCAGGATGACAGTACTTTCGTTCGTAGGTGACTAAGGGGGTTATTCCAACTTTGGAGGAGGTGGTAATCCGTCCCAAATGTGACGGATTTACCACCAGCCGTATTACGAGTTCCATAGGATATAATGGACTCGTAATACGGCTGGTGGTATATCCGTCACTTTACTGTCACTTTTGGGACGGATTACCACTTCCTCCAAAGTTGGAATAACCCCCTAAGTCTCTTCCTACAACTATTTGTAACTGTTGTCCAAACCTTACCGGCTTACTAGCAGTACCTCACCGAAAACACAATAGTAAAAGGTGATTTGTAGCAGTCGCTTACGCATGGACTCAAAATACAATATCTCAGGGTTGTCGTGGTTAAACGGAAATTACCCTTTTCTCACAGATTTATAATGTCTCATACAAACAAAGGCAATAACACAGATGCAGTAAAGTTATAATAGTTTTTATTCAACATAACTGCAATTTGTGATAAGTTGCATGAACTGCAATGATTAGGATAATGAATATACCAAGCAACAGTATTGTAAAGAGGAGAGTCATTGTTATAAAGACCCCCACCATTATGCAATATAAGATAAAAATATATGTATATGTAAAAGATGGAATAAGCCCTAATACCCTAAGGAGAGTAGGTCTAACCTCCTACCTAAAAAAGGAAGAGCTGGGTTCGTTAAACCTAATCTGCCAAAACCGTGTCCATGAGAGGAGCCCCCAACCCTTGTTACCTTGGAATGAGGTCTCTATCTCAGACTCCGCAGGGACACGAAGACTGGATCAGTGTCAAGATGACTGCAGCATCGGTATCAGCGATGGTGGCGATGCCCTCTGGTCGGAATCCCTCTGATTATCTGTCTGAAAGTGTGTTGTATTTATACAGATCTACAAGGTCCCCTGACATAAGTGTTATTCATAACAATAGATAACAGGCATGCTTGGGACGGCAATTAATATCAACAATCCCTCGAAAGTATAGAGAGGGAAAATCCCTAAGTGTGAATGCCTACTGTATGTTTGCCTTTCGTGCTTGATCTTGACGCCTTGGCGCAATGACACTGATAATAGAACCCATAACAAGTGGCCTAACTATAAACAAGGCCGCCATTTTAAAGGAAATAAATAATTAAATGGACTATGACAGAGCAAGCTAAGTAGGTTAAAAGTCACTGGGTGACGGGGCACGAGTTTACAAGCCTACGGCTAAGCTAACTCCTGTTATCCCGCTAAAACAAACTAGGATTCACTACACCAGTGGTGCTGGGACTAGGGGTGCAGGACGCGCTGCAGCACCCTTCAGCGCCCCAAGATTTCAAAGTTTATTTCTCATGCCTTCGTTTATTAAAACTATACATGAAGAATAAAAACACAATAAATGCAACGTGATAGCAGTAACATTCTGATTGTTATACCTAATTGTCAAATTAAAACGCTACAGAAAGACAATATTAAAGGCTGCAGCACCCCTTTTTGCTAGAGAATTGACAATAAAGGCACCTTCAGATATTGTTTTCCTGGTAGCATTTGTTTTGTTTTTAGAGACAGGTTGTCACAAATCCCCCATGCTGTTAGTGAGATCATGTTTTTGGCCAGCACCCACCCTCTAAAAGTTGTTCCAGCACTATTGCTACTCACACATGGAACTGAGAACCATGAGTAGTCTGCACTCGGGGCTGACCCCATCCTCAGGGCCTGATTTAGATCTTAGAGGAGGGGAATACTCCGTCACAAACAGGAGGGATATCCTGTCCACCGTATTACAATCCAATGATATCCTATGGAGATCGTAATATGGCAGAAGGGATATACGTCATGTTTGTGACGGAGTATTGCATCCGCCAATATCTAAATCAGGTCCTTATTGTCTGTACCATTGATCCCTGAGGCAGACCAATGGGATGCTTCAGACACGTACCCTAAAATCTCAAATGTGTGCATCTTGAGTGCATACATGCCCAGGCTAGTGTGGATAAATAAGGAATCGATCATTCTTTTAGAAATGTTGAGGCAAGTAATTAGTAAATGTGCGTTAAAATGTACAATTTGACTCAGGCTTAAATATAAGATATAAGATCCTTTTGTGGGGGGTAGGAAGGTTTTAAAAGGGGTATGCTTACTTGCTGCACTGCCTCTCTCTTGTCCACGGAAACAGAGTGTGTCCAATATGCGGATGATAAAACCATGGTAGCCTTACAGTTATATCACCATGGCTAAACAACCAATCATGTGCCCAGGATTCAAGTTGGAGGGAAAAAAGAACCAATTACAACATTAGTTTAAAAGACCAATGTGGCTTTCATGTTTTATCATTAAGGCTCACATTTTCCATTTTTACTGAGTTATGAGTGTAACAGGGCAGAGAGTTACTTGTCTGCATGCATTTTTAACCAATTCATGTAGAAAGCAGATGCTCTTCATAGTGACTGTCTATACTGTCAATCATGCATGACTGCCAGGCCAATAGCTGTGCAGATTGAGAGCACTGGGAGGGAATGAATTGGATGTGGTTTCCTTGCACTGACGCAGAGCTTTGTACTACACTGCTGATATTGTATTTTGAGTGCACTGTTATATTGAAAAGGGCTCTGCAGAGTGTGTGTTCATTCTTACATGTCTTGTGCTAGTATCTAGTTGTTGGTGACAACTAGATATTTGCACAAACCACAAAATAAAAAAGGAAAACTACACCCCAACCCCCGGCCAAGCATCTTTGTTGATCTTTGGATGCTGCAAAATGCATATTCATCCTAACAAAGATGAGCCACAGAACTAGTCATAGAACTGCAAACACGCTGGCTTGAGCTGTACATATATAGTACATGGCAAGCATATAGCACCTGGAAAGGACACGAGCTGCAGGCTCCATCTTAAAAAGAGGAACTACAGACGTTTGTCTGCTTTAGCACTATATGTTAATTAATTGTGACTAAAGTCGGAGCAGGTATACTTTCATTAGGTATATTTCAGACTGACTGTTAAGTGATGGAGACTATAACAACTGTAATTTAGGACGTTTATTAGTAACAGCATCTCTTATTACATAACAGAGGACAAACATATTAATTTACTCCTGTGATTCACATAACACTGACTACAGCAGGCAGTAGATTAAGGCGGTCATTCTGACCGCGGCGGGCGGCGGTCATTCTGACCGCGGCGGGCGGTGGTCCCCGCACGCCATGCGGTTACCACCGAATGACCGCTCTGCGGTCAGGAGACCGCGGCGGCCATTCTGGCTTTCCCGCTGGGCCGGCGGGCGACCGCCAAAAGCCCGCCCGCCGGCCCAGCGAGAAAGCCCCTGCAACAAGGATGCCGGCTCCGAATGGAGCCGGCGGAGTTGCAGGGGTGCGACAGGTGCAGTGGCACCCGTCGCGATTTTCACTGTCTGCTAAGCAGACAGTGACAATCTTTGTGGGGCCCTGTTAGGGGGCCCCTGCACTGCCCATGCCACTGGCATGGGCAGTGCAGGGGCCCCCAGGGGCCCCACGACACCCGTTCCTGCCATCCTGTTCCTGGCGGTAAGAACCGCCAGAAACAGGGTGGCGGGAAGGGGGTCGGAATCCCCATGGCGGCGCTGCAAGCAGCGCCACCATGGAGGATTCTCTGGGCCAGGGGAAAACCGGCGGGAAACCGCCGGTTCCCCTTTTCTGACCGCGGCTTTACCGCCGCGGTCAGAATAGCCCAGGAAGCACCACCAGCCTGTTGGCGGTGCTTCCGCGGTCCCCGGCCCTGGCGGTCATGGTCGGAATGACCCCCTAAATCACTACTCAAAGATGGCTGCCCAATTTACACAGTAATGTAGTTATGTATTCAGATCTCAACCGATTGGCAAACGGCTAAGTGAAAGAGAGGCAGAGGCGGCTGTTAGACATAGGCCCATATCGGGAACCGTACCATGATTCGCATACCTGTCAATACACCCGCATTTGGTGGGTGTCCCCCACTTTTTTTAATAGAATTTGTTTTTATTACAAATTTAATACTTACCTTTACTTACCTGGGATGGGGTCCCCCATCCTCCGCTGTCCCTCTGGTGTGCACCATTTTTGCACGGGAGGATAAATAATGCGCTTGGGCCTTAGAGTCATTTTTTGCCCGGGAACGCCTACCTTGCATCTCATGGACGCAAGGTAGTTCTCCGCAGACAAAATATGACTTTAACTTCAATATTTTGGCGCTAGATGGGTCTAGCATCAAAATATAAATATGAAGTTAAGTTTGCACTGGAATAGTGTAAACAAAAATTACGCTATTTCAGTGCAAACAGAGTATAAATGCCCTAAGGGCCCTTGTCCTCTGTGCTGGCCATTGGGGTGGTGGGCATGACGCCTGTCTTTTGTAGGTATGGCAGGTATAGCATCAAAAAATGACACTACGCTGGTTAGAGTCATTCTTTTTTACTCTAAGCAGCCTAATGTCATTTTTTTAATGCTAAACCGCCTTCTCCCATACCGCCACCCCCACCCGGCTTATGTCATTCTCCATGACATTAGCCCACCCTTTGCGCCATTCCATAAATAAGAAACCCGGCCGGCGTCTTGGAATGGCGCTAGCAATCAGTATACTTTTTTACGCTAAACTGCGTTAGCGCAGTTTAGCGTCAACAAGTATAAATCAGGGTCTAACTGTCTACATCCCCCATATTCCAGAAGTGCCCTAAACGGTGCCAATAAGGCTGGGACTTCTGGGTACGTGGGCCAGATCTCATGGACTATATTAACAATACGTGCATATATTAGGAAGTAGCTCTGACCCACCCCATAGGTCTCCTGTGCCACTTTAAATGTTATGAAAAGCTCATTGGGATAAAGATCTCCCATTGCCAAACAGCCCTCATCTCGCCAAGCACTGACGTTCACTGCAGTGGTCAACCGGCAAAACACTGGAAGGTCCCAGAAACCTAACTCCTGTGCAGAAAAGAAGCATGCCTCAAGACCACCCCACTGCTCTTTCCCATAGAGATGCTATGTGTTTTATTGTGTATGGTACTGTGGAATCACTCATTCCACCTGCATGAAGCAGCTGCAGTAGCGTATCCTCACGAGAATCTTACCTAATCAGGGACTTCTCCCAGTTGTCCCCCTCCACCAGCCAGTGTGCTGAGTGTTGCGATTGTGATGCAAGATAATAGAACTCCAGATTAGGCAATGCCAGTCCCCCTTCTTCTAAAGGTAGTTGGAGGGTCTCATGGGTCACTCTACTATGGCCTCCTGCCCACACGAATGTTATTAAGAAGTGTAAGCGATTAATGACTGACCTAGGAAGTGTGTCGGGAGAATGCTGCAGGGTGAACACGCATCCTGGTAAGAATACCATCTTTTCCACTGCCACAAGCCCCATGAGAGACAGTGGGAGGGTGTTTCTAAATTGCACTGACTTGGATAGACCCAGTATTACTTGCTCGATATTATGCTGGTTTCTCTGCTGGACCGTATGGGCCACCATTACTCCTAAATATTGGAAGTGGTCAGTTTCCCATCTTAACTGCAAATCGGTAATGCATTGGGAGGCTGTGCTGCTGGATGGCCCAGTGGGAAAATCAGTGATTTGTTAGTGTTGATACGTAAACCTGAGAGGTCCCCAAAAGCTTCTAGCTGTTTTATTATAAGAACTGGTAGGGACACCCTCAGTGCAGTCAGGTAAAGCAGAGTGTCATCCGCACAGAGAAAGGTCAGATGATTCATCCTTCACACTCTGATGCCCCACTGCTCCATATCCTGACTAAGCCTCGGAGCAAGTGTCTTCAAAGCCATTGCAAATAACAGGGGTGACAATGGACACCCCGGCATGTTCCCCTCCCAATCTTAAGCAGATCGGAGCACGGGCTACCCAACCTGACCCTGGCCATGGGTTTCGTGTAAAGCAAATGCACCCAATTTCTGAATTGTGGACCAAGCCCCATTGCCTCCAGTACCAAAAGGAGGTACCTTCAGTTCACGGTATCAAACACCTTGGCAATGTCTATGGAAACCAAGGCTAATTCTTCCTCCCTGTCCTGAACTGCATGGAGCACATACATTAACTTGTGAATGTTCATGGTTATATTCAGTCCGGGTATAAACCCACATTAGTCCAGATGAACCAATCAGACTATTTCTGGACCTAACTGCATTGCAAGAATTTTGCACTATTGTCCACATTTATCATAGTAATAGGGCGGTAGGAGACCGGGTCAGATGCTGCGGCACCAGCTTTCAGGATCATTGCTAAGATACCTTCACGCATTGACAATGAGAGTAACCGAGGGGCCACCACTGCGCCAAAGTCTGATAGAATTCAGCAGTGAAGCCATCATTACTGGGGCTCTTCCCTGTTGGAAGAGATTTCATCCTAGTGGCGGCTTTAACTTCCTCTAAGATAAGTTCAGAGTCCAGTGCCTGTTCTGTGACTTTACCGACCTACAGGATTTGTATCCCGGTCAAATATTCCCCCCGGTTGTTCATGTGGGTCACCCACGCTCTTATACACCCGCTCCAGGTGGTCTCAAAACACCCCCTGTATGTCTCTTTGTGTTCCTGCCTCCCCTCCTTGGGGCTTTGTAAGGTGGAGTACAGACGTGCAGGGCAATTCTTGGCAAAGGAGTCATGCCAGGAGCCTTCCCAATTTCTCTCCATAACAGTGGAGCAATTTTCGAAAAGATTTCAATGTGTAATGTTCTAGTCTGTCTCTGGTAGCCGTCAACTGGCTCAAAAACTCCATTTTGTCTCCCTGTCTATTTTACCCACCCTCATGACAGCTATCGACCCAAGTAATGAAAAGCTAAATATCAGATTCATCCAGTTTCTGAGAATTATTTCTGCCGGGGCTGCTCCAGCAAGCTCATCGAGCACCCTTTAGGCAAAGAAGGGAATTGTTCAGTCACATAACATCAGAATCCATCCTGTAGACATTAGGCATCAGCAATGTAAGGGTTTTGTTAATCTTGAATGCACCTTAAGATAACAGGATGCTATATATCCTCATAGGGATGGTTGTGATTATGCTCGCTTAAAATAATAGGTGATGTTTGTGTCCAGAATTGTATTTGGGTTTCCTTTGTTTTAATTATGAGGACCTCTTTTTATTTTCTGTTGACATTTTACTGTTTGCACACCTTCAAGGATAACTGATATCTGTAATTGTATTTCTTATATGTGTTTTTGTGTTTTTTTATTAACTAATAAGGTATTTTTCTACCCCTACCCCCTACTTTCCCCACCCACAGGCCCCCTCTGACAGGCTGCTAAAGCTTCCTGCCTGTGGCGTAGTTTGGCCTGCAGTGTACATCGCACTCCACATGTGAGACCCACACATCTACCCCGAACCACCACTTTCAGGACCTCCCATTCTGTCGCACGACTCTGTGTGATCATCCAGTTCTGTTCTGTGTATTCTGTTAGTGACACTGTTATTATTTCTCTGCCCATCTAGTCCTTCAGTGTCTCTGAGGGGAATCTCCATGTGTATGGGGATCGGGGCCACCCCCCCTTCCACTGAAACTTACAGGAAACCGGGGTATGGTCAGACAGATATCGTGTGAGGTGTGCTACCTCTTGTACCTTGGGAGCAGTATGTTGGGTTACCAATATGTGATCAAGCCTGCTGAGTGTTCCATGTGTGGCCGAGAGACAGGTGTACTCCTGGAGTCCCGGGTGGGTGTCCCTCCGTGCATCCCCATATCCCATCTGAGACATGACTTCTACCAACCTCGTGGTCATTTTAGGTTTAGTACCCTGCCAGGGGGTGATGATCTAACTCCCATCCACCACGCAATTTAAATCACCTACTCAAAAAGTATCGAACCCCATGGCAGCTAATATTACCCCTGTTAGTGTAGGGTAGGAGGATTCGTCATCATTGTTTGGGGCACATGACTTAATTACCTTCATTTCCTTGCTGTCTTGCGTACCCTGAATCAGTATATACATGCCTTCTACATCTGCCTCTATGTATGTCAATGCAAATGGGACCCCCGGGGCTATCCATACCAGTACCCCCTTGCGAACAAGGAAAAAGTAGTATAGTATGTTTGACCTCTCCATTTTTTAGCAAGCTTCTACACTTCAGGATCAGTTAAGTGGGTCTCCTGGAGGCAAGTTATATCAACCCCATGAGGTTTGAATAGTGATAACACTCTATATTGTTTAATGCTGTTGCCAAGCCCTCTCACATTCCAAGATGGAAGTTTATATGTAGTATCAACAACCATTGTGTTGTGTATTCAGAGGTTCACATTTTTCAGGAATGCCCACATCTCTAGACGGCTATAAGCCCTACATATTAAACATATAGGGGGGCGATTGCACCGCCACTGGCATGGGCAGTGCAGGGGCCCCCTGACAGGGCCCCATGCAGCTTTTCACTGTCTGCTATGCAGACAGTGAAAAGCGCGACAGGTGCAACTGCACCCGTCACACGGCCGCAACACCGCCGGCTCCATTTGGAGCCGGCTCCTGTGTTGCGGCCGAGATCCCTGCTGGGCCAGCGGGCGGAAACCCGCCCGCCAGCCCAGCAGGGATCTCATAATGACCGCAGCAGGAGTGCGGTTGCATTGGCGGCCGCCCGGCGGTCAAATCTTGGTTTGCGGGATAAGCCGCCCGCCAAGGTCATAATAAGGGCCATAATGTTCTTTCATATAAAACACAAAAAACAGGTTTCTCTTACCTCTTCCACCCACAGACAACCACAGTATTAGCATGTAACTATTGGAGCCCACCCACTGTTGTGTTGGGACATCCACATCAACCCAGCCAGTCCAACTGGGGCCTGCTAACTGGAACTATTGTCCAGTTCCTCCCCCAGTCAGCCACAACAATTACCATCCCCAACTTTAAAACGTTATAGTGCAGACACGGCCTTAATTCATTATCACTTAACCAGGATCCTGTTGGTAGTAACTGCCCGTGCAGCCTGCCGCCATCACCTCCACAATTCCGTACAACAGTAAATAATACAATTATCAACAATTGCCATGAAGCACCATTTTCTAACTAAGGTGACTCCCAAGTGGTCATACAGGAAGATACCTACCCTTGGCCCATACAAAAGTCCCCTTAACCCTTCCCAGGCCCACCCTCATCAAGGGCCATGTCTGGAATCATCTCAGATGTGGGGCTTGGGACCCTTGAGGTAGTGCCTAGTGAGAATGCCTGCCCTGGTGACTTTCCCTATCCCTCCAATGACATTGGTTGTGTCAAGTGCATGGCTCCATCTTCCCCTATTTGTATTCTGTCAGAGCTTTAAGGAGTCAAATTTGGGTTGTCACTGCTGATGCAGATCTTTCGTGGAGTAATTCAAGGGCTCGTACCTCGTTTCCAGCTTGATTAGTTTTACCTTTTGCTGTAGTACTAGGGACTCTAATCTCAAGCCACTCCCAAACATCCTCAGGTATGTCAAAAAAGTGCGCCTTACCATTGTGTAGGACTTTCAATGTAGCTGGTATAACAACATATATCTCAAGCCCATTGTCCTCAAGCTTCTGCTTGGCGGACATGAAAGACTCACGCTGCTTCTGGACTAATTTTGTGTAATCTGGAAAAATAGCTATGGTAGAGTTCTCAAGCTGAGGGACTTCTTGTTCCCGAGCTGCTTTCAAGATAAAATCCCTATCCCTGTTGTTGAGGACTTTGGGAATGATGGCCCGTGCGGGGCACCAGGACATGGTGTCGGGACTAAGGCTCTGGGGGCCCGTTCAATTGCAAAAAAGTTGAAAAGGCCTCCTGATTTCAGGGCTGATCTGATCCAAGCCTCCATAAAGTGCTCTGTGGATGAGCCCTCCGTCTTCTCTGGGAACCCCGACACCCAAATATTGCTACAGCAGGGGCAGCCTTCAGCGTCCTCTGCTCTCCTGTCCAATGTTACAACTGTGGCATTTACAGTGGCCATCTGACACTTCAACGTTGCCACTTCCCCCTGTAGAGCTTCTATGTTTCTTTCTGCATTAGTGACTTTGTTGGAAACTATCCGTAAGTTGGCTCTCAACAGATTAACATCAATCAACATGGTTTCTATCTGATGTTCCAGTGCTGTCCGTAATCAGTGGATAGCAGCCATAAGATTTGCTGTCCTTGGCTCCAATGTAGCCTCCTCTGAGCCCCCCGTGCCACAACACCTGACTGCCTTGTCAGCCTGTGGGTAGGCTGTCTTGGAGTGTTATACTGTGTTATAGTGTTTAACCTTGATGTACATCTTGATTTGTCCTTCCCCATGATGGCCGCCTCCACACTGCAATTCAGGGCTTTTAAAATCACTCAATGCCTGGGTGGCAACCAGTTCCAGTCTCATGTTAGGTATTCCTATGAGATCCACTGTGTGGCTCAAGGCCCAGTTCAAGTATTAGGGACATACTAATGGCCAGCTCCCAGGTAGGATCAAAGGCGTCTCTCCTCACACGTCCAGTTCTCTAACCTACATGCTCCTTAGGTTGCTCTTAGGTCCCTAGATTGCCATCCGTCACCTCATTAATCCCCTAGTTTGCCACAGCTCCCGGCCTCAAATGTGGAGTACTAAGTATGCTGCCATCATTACGTATCTCCTTTGGGGGACCTAGCTGTCCCATGCTCCCAGGGGGTAGCGGTCTGTAAGATTATCCAGGTGTCGGCATGCAGCCCATAAGTCCTTATGAAAGCCCCCTCAAGTTGTTGTGACCAGGATGTTTCAGCAGTCTGTACCTAGTGGGACTCCCTGTAGCTTGATTACACTGTGGGTGCCACAGTCCCGGAGGTTAAATATGGTGTTCCTGCTCAGTGCAGTGATATGCTTTGTACTTCCTGTGGCCTCAGGGTGAAGTTGAATTGTTCGTTCCTTTAATATTTGCTATTTTTTTTCCTTCCCTTTTTCTGCTGTGTTGTTTGCCCTGATATATTGGATCAAATGGTGAGTTCTGCTTCCTGTTGTGAAAGAGGGCCAGCGGATGCCACTTCCCTTGCAGCGCGCACCCTCATTGCAACTCAGGAACCTCAACGCACCCCCACTGCTTCTCACAGGCAAGCGCGCACACCAGTCCCCAGGGAAGGCCACTCCTGTGCGAGCCCTATAGGCGAGGCAGTCTCTCCCGCCCTCTTGGCTCCGAAAACCGTCACCTGCGACGGGGCCGCGAGATGCGAGCCACTGCGCGTGCTTTACTTCCGGGCTGGATGGCGACTGTACGCTTGGGCGCTCTCACTCGGGCAACCCCCAATGGGTGTCATCCCCTGGAGGTAGGCCTCACCCCCCTCCATCGTATTCCCAGGCCGGCTGATCATGGCCACCTCTCCACACGGGGGACTGGGTCACTCCACGCTGTGGTCTTACTACATCCCAAGGGCGGTGGGGGTTCTTATCGAACCGTGTTCTCGATCCTGACCCCGGACCGGCATCTTCTGTTCGCTACCCCCAGAGGCCTCCAGAGAATGGCAATAATACCTTTGGCTCAACTAGGCCGCTGTGGGTAGACTCTCGCGCGGGCACTGCAGTCTTCCGCAAACCACAGTCGGATCATTGCTCTCAAAAAGCTGCAGTAGGTGTGCCATCAAAAACAGTCACCATTAAAGGCAAGATTATGCAGGATATAGGGGAGAAAGTCGGCTGGCTGGGAGAGAGCTCAGGAGCTCATGTCCTGTCGGCCATGATGATAGGCCACGCCCTCTGGGTGTCACCCACTTTTATTTCTATTTACCAGCATGAGAAGCGCAATGCTTCTACAGACTCTAACAAGATCATTAATTTATGAACCATGTTCATTCTCCATTCATCTTAATGGGACGACCCTGTTGAATGCCCACCTTTGCCTGTGTTTTTGAGTCAAGAGCTTGACGGCTATGCATGTGCTACTGAGTGTGTTACTATCACAACTTCTGTAGAGCAGAATTTGTTTGGGAAAAGCTATGAACCAATAACAGCTGCCTGGTGTCTCACTCTTTCTTGCCTTCCTTAGGAGACCCCGAGATCTGCTCCATATCAAACCCTGACTTTGTCATCTACTCCTCCGTGGTCTCCTTCTACTTGCCGTTTGTGGTGACGCTGCTGGTTTACATCCGGATTTACTTCGCGCTACGGAGCAGAAGAAAGCGTATAATTGGCACTAAGCGGAGGGGGGAGAGCCTGAGACTCGCGCAGGTCAAGGCCATCGGAGCCAAAGTAAGACTTTACACAACAGGTACAGTGCTTTGGGGAGCTGAGTGAATGGGTGCTAGTGGGGATTGAGTTGGGTGCTCGTGGAGATTGAGTTGGATGCTCCTGAGGATTGAGTTGGGTGGTCGTGTGGCAGTAGAGCTTTTGCAGAAAGAAATGGGCTCATCACAGGCTTGCTAAGATCACACTGCAGTAAAAACAAACATTGGCGAAGTCAACCGGGCTGGCTTATGAAAAATGCATGCTGCAGACCAGCACACTGACACCCATGTAGAGACAGTCCAACAGACATACAGTCATCAGTGCCATGCATAACCTGGTCCAGCAGGGAGCAGAGTGCAGTGTGTGTCACCAGAGCACAAGATTCTGTGCAGCAGGACTGTAATGTGCCTAACCTGAGCTCTAGGTGCATTAGAGCAATCCTGGGTGATGTTCCTCATGTGATCACTGGGTGATGTACATCATAAAAGCTGTCCATCAGGTGAGCATCGATGCCATGCATCAGTGCTACACACCAGGGACACATAGGTACAGGGGAGCAGAGGGTCATATGCTTTACATTTCCTTTATTGTAACTGCAGGATTCGAGCACAAGTTCCAGAACAGCAGGACATTTTGGAGTGCAAAAACCCCAAATTCTAAAATGTTATTCTTGGGTGGGGAGTGGATGTTTAGTGAATTCCAAGATGACTCCGAATCTACTGTACAATTCAGCGGTTCTGCAAGCAGTTCCCCAGTTTTCTTGGGGAAAGTGGCATTAGGAGGTTTTTTACCGGACTCAGTAAAATGCCTCACCCCGCAGTGTCGATATCCACAGGGTCTAGTCAATCGCTCAGCGCACCCGGGAGTACGAAAATTCACAATTTAATTCTAACAGTGTACAAAAAGCAGCAGAAAGAAAAGTAAATACAGCATGTAGCAGACACACTCTCCATGAAGCATAGCACTCTCACCGCCCCAAGTAAGTCCATTTGCAACATTGGTTGCCCTTTAGTCTTGTATTTCTGAAATAACATAACTAAAAACTGGCGAGAAAAGAAACAGAACTAGGTCAAAAAAAGGCCTTATTAATAGTAGCATCAGAAGGGATCCCCAGAGGGAGTAAGGACAAGATGATACCTGACAATGTTTGAAGACAGTACTATGGTTAGAGGACTCCACATACATGTACCATGACAATGTATGTATCTCCAAGGTACAAAGATGTGGAGTTGGGAATATGAAATCTATACTTCACATGTGACAATCCAGGCGTGTTATTCTGAGCAGCCAATGAGCAGACACCTAACACCACAGCAACATAAGAAACAAAAAGGCAATCATCACAGATGCACCACATTACACATATTTTATCATCTAAAAACAAGTCCTGTTGCATGGAAAAAGGAGCTGCATCACACACCAGGCACTATCCTGTAGGTGAACCCCCAGAATGCCAGTACCCCAGATCCCATGATAGAATATCTGTGTCACCTTTCATATTTGCATACCTAATAAAAAGTTCTCGTGCCTATATACAGGATGCATTTCCTAATTAGACGGTTCTACACTTGTTTGGCCAGGGCATGTTTCGCGTCTCTTCTGTGTGAGCTTGCCAGTCACTGCAGCTTTGCCATTGTGCAGTAGGCGGTGGCTACAACGTATCTCACTGCATGTTATCCCACACATCTATTCAATGGTAAATTGAGGAAACAGGATACAAACTTTGTATTTGTGTGTTTATAAAGCACTAAGGGCTAGATGTACGGAGAATCAGTTTGTGATTTCCTAATTGTGTATCTTTCTGATTCGCAATTAGTAAATCACAAACTGCGATGCACTAATGTGTCTCAGACACATTTAGCGATCCGCAGTGGGTCACAAATGGACCTTGCTCATCAATATTCATGAGGCAGCTCGCAATTTGCGACCCATTGTGAATGGCCACAATCACAGGGATGGTGGCCTGCTGGGGTCAGCAGACCATCATGTCTGTGATTGCTTTTTCAATGTAGCAATTGTGTTTTTGTAATGCAGCCCGTTTTCCAAAAGCAGGATGCATTACAAAAAGAAAAATTAAAAGTTTTCTTTTCATTTTTTAAGAGTAGACAGTAGTCTGTGTGACCACTGCCTGCTCTTAAGAAATGTTTGCACCCCCCCCCCCCCATTCGCAATGGTGGCTTGCCACCAGCTTGAAGTTGGTGGTAACTGCAAATGTTTTGCGACCTCATTCTCCATCGCAAAACATTTCTACATACCAGTGCAACTTGCTGTTAGGAAGGGACGCCCTTGGCACACCCCTTCCTAAGAGCAACTCTCAGTCCATATTTTGCAGGTGGTAATAGGTTACCGACTCGCAAAATAGGGTTGGTACATGACAAAAAGCATTTTACCGGTCGATCGGTAAACTTCTTTGTACATTTGGACCAAAAATAAGATGATATAGTAGCAGGTAAAACAAATACATTTTACATTTCTATTAAATGATTAGAAATTCAGATCAAGTATTAATTCCAAGCTTAGTTGATTCCAGATAATTTCCCTATTAGGAGACCGTTTGTACCTAGGCACCACCACAAATCCACTGGATGTAGATCTCAGCTCTCAAGTAGCTATATAGCACTCAAACATGCCTTTGGAAATGGAAGGAAAATGGCCATAAAGATTTACGGATCAAAATTGTTGGTCTACAGGCAGCAATGTGTTTCCAGTGTAGGTGTAATATCATTCTTAATGTCTCAGCTACCATTCTGGCTGCTGCATTTTGAATCCGTGTTATGTTACTCGGTCTGTGCTCCATCTGACCACACACTTCCTACCTGCATCCACAAACAACACTGTCCTAAATGCTGGCCCGCGAAGGCCTGTACCATTGACTTATCTTTCCCTTTTTGGAGGACTTTTCCTTTGATGATCTGGCTCCTGTACTGAAGTCAGCTTGACTGACCTCTTTGTCTCCCTGGGTGGTAACTGCGGTGGAAACATGTTTATCAAGAGTATGCCTGACATGAGAATCCTAAGTAAGATCACCCTTAATAAATTTGTGCTTTATTATCCAGATTGTGCATGCTTGATAAGATCATTCAACAGTAAGATCAAACGACCACCAAGTCTGTAGTAGATAAGACCAACTTAAAAATATCATACTCAAGAAGACTGAGCTTGATTAGATCAGGTTTGCTAAAACCTTACTTCATTAGTTTGTGCTCGATAAGGTCAAGCTTGATAAAAGTCATGTTCGATAAGAACAAGCTCAATAGGATCATACTCACTTAGGGGACTATTTACAAGTCCCTTGCGCCTCCTTGCACCACACTAGTGTGGCGTAAAGGAGGCAATTTCCCTGTGCCATATTTACAAAGTGTCGAAATGCATGCATTGCGCCACTTTGTATTCCCTTGCGCCACATTATGAGTGCATCAGGCTTAATTTATGCAATGGAGGGCGTTCCCCCAGAGGGAGGCCCGAAAAAATGGTGCAGTGAAATTTACATTTCATTGCTGTAGGAAAGTACCCTCTTTTTGCTATGGTTACCCCATTTTCTGCCTGATGTCAGTGTGTTTGACTATGTTCACTGGGATCCTGCTAACCAGGACCTCAGTGATTATGCTCTCTCTCCTCTAACTTTTGTCACTGCATACTGGTAACCCAGTATTTCACCCAAAATGGCCATACTGGTGCTCCCTTATAAGTCCCTAGTATATGGTACCAGGTATCTAGGGGATTGGGGTTCCAGGGGATCCCTATGGGCTGCAGCATTTCCTTTGCCACCCTTAGGGAGCCCATGCAAAGGCTTCTGCAGGACTGCCATTGCAGCCTGCGTGAAAAGGTGCATGCACACCTTCACTGCCACTTACGCTGCACTAGGTCACTTATAAGTCACCCCTATAGCAGGCCTTTCAGCCCTGAGGGCAGGGTGCAGAGTGACTGGGTGTGAGGGCACCCCTGAAGTAGCAGAGGTGCCCCCACGACCTCCAAGACCATTTTCCCGGACTTCGTGAGTGCGGGGACGCCAATTTAAACATGTACTGGACATAGGTCACTACGTATGTCCAGCTACATAATGGTAACTCCGAACATAGGCATGTTTGGTATCAAACATGTTGGAATCATACCCCAATGCTTTTGCAACCATTGGTTGTATGAATCCATGCACTCTGGGGGCTCCTTTAAGGACCTCCAGTATTGCCATTATAGCCTTCTGAGGTTTTCAGCAAGCCCCAGCTGCTGCCACCTTTCAGACAGGTTTCTTCCCTCCCGTTGCTTAAGCAGCTCAAGCCCAGGAAGGCAGAACAAAGGATTTCCTTTGGGAGAGGGGTGTTACACCCTCTCCTTTTGGAAATAGGTGTTACATGCTTGGGAGGGGTAGCCTCCCTAGGCCTCTGGAAATGCTTTGAAGGGCACAGATAGTGCCCTCCTTGCATAATCCAGTCTACACCGGTTCAGGGACCCCCAGTCCCTGCTCTGGCGTGAAACTGGACAAAGGAAAAGGGATTGACCACTCCCCTGTCCTTCACCACCCCAGTGGTGGTGCTCAGAGCTCCCCCAGAGGGTCCCTGGGTTTTGCCATCTTGGATTCCAAGTTGGCAGGGCACTCTGGGAGCATCTGAGTGGCCAATGCCAGCAGGTGAAGTCAGAGCCCTCCCCTGATAGGTGCTTCCCTGTTTAGCTGACTAATCCCCCTTTCAGAGCTATTTGGGGTCTCTCTCTTGGGTGGTTCTTCAGATTCAGATTGCAAGACTCCAGCAGGAATCCTCTGCATTCTCAACTTTACCTTCTTACAGAGGAAACTGCATTTGGACCCTCCAGGAGCTCTAAAACTGCAACAAAGAAGCAAAGACGACTTCTGCAACATTGTATCTTCAGTTCCTGCCAGCAGCTGTTTCCCAGTCGTGCATCCTCAGAGGTCAGCCTCTTTTCACAACTGCACCAGAAGAACGAAGGAATCTCCCTTGGAGTGAAGGAGTCACTGTCCTGTTTCAGCAGGCACCTCTCTGCAACAACGACCGGTTTTGTGGGACCCCTCTCCTTACAAGTTGCGTGGATCCTGCATCACAGGTGGTGAACTGAAGGGGTCCCGATAGTCCTGACGTTCAACTGTCCAACTTTGGTGGAGGTAAGAGCTTTCCTCCCCACGCAAGACAGTACCGCCATGCACCGCTTGTTTTGCAGTTGCCAAGCTTGTTGGTATCCTTCCACAAAGTTCTTCATGCACCGTGCAGCTCTGGGCCCCAGCACTCCTTCTTGTGATGCACAGCTTCCTGCGTGTTTCCCTGGTGGCGTGGGACCCTTTGTTGTAGTGCAGAATGGGCCTCCTTTTGCACCTTCTTTGTCCCTGTGCTGTGGGACTCCTGTGCACGCTGCCTGGTTTTCTGAGGGCTCTCTGAGTTGCTGAGAGCCCCCTCTGACATCCCCTCCGGGGTAGAGTCCTCCAGGTCCCTCCTGGTCTTGGGCAGCACCTTTTTCCCTTAACTGTGAGCTTTGCGTGTGCCAAGGCTTGTTGGTGGAATGCAGCAACGCAAACCAGACTGCAATCTTCCATCCGGCGTGGGACATCATCTGCACCAACCAGGAACCCGCATCTGTCTTCTTGGTGCAGTACTGACTGTTGTTCTTCACCGGTGGTTCTTCTTTTGCACCTTTATCCGGGTTAGCAGGGGCTCCTGTTCTCCCTGGACTCTCCAGTGCTTCTTGGACTTGGTCCCCTTCTTCCACAGGTCTTCCGGTCCAGGAACCCATCGTTGGTGTCTTGCAGTCTCTTCTGGTTCTTGCATAAACTTCTTTCTCATGTTCTTGTGTGTTCTAGGAAAGTTACTGTGATTTACTCCTGTTTTCCTGGCCCCCTGGGTGGATTCTATTACTTACCTTTGGTATTTTCTAATACTCCCAGCACCCCTCTACACACTATACTTGCCCAGATGGGAAAACGACTTTCGCATTCCACTTTCCTAGTATATGGTTTGTGTTCCCCCTTGGCCCATTTCTAACTATTGTGATTTTCTCTATTTGCACTGTTTTCTAACTGTTTTTACAGCTATTTCTGCATACTAGTGTATATAATTTGTGTTTTACTTACCTCCAAAGGGAGTATAGTCTCTATGGTATTTTTGGCATTTGTGTCACCAAAATTTAGTACCCTTATTTTTGTAACACTGAGTATTTTCTTTCATGTGTGTGAGTACTGTGTGACTACAGTGGTATTGCATGAGCTTTGCATGTCTCGTAGTTAGGCCTGGGCTGCTCATTCACACTACCCATAGAGAGCCCAGCTTCTAGACACTGTCTGTATTTCACTAATAAGCGATAACTGGACTTGGTATAAGGTGTAAGTACCTTAGGTACCCACTACAAACTAAGCCAGCCTCTTACACCTGCACCATTTTTTCCGTCATTTTTAACACCTGTTCAGAGCAGGCTTTGAAATGACACACCCATATTAACCTGTGGACCTCCCTGTGCTTTGCTGCACTAGCATCACAATTTTTGACACTAGTGCAACAAAGCACCACAATAGCATCAAAAAATTCTGACGATATTGTGCTAACTATGGCCATGGTGCACCGTATTGTAAATATGGCGCAACCATGGTGTCGTTACGTGGCGGTAGGGGCCCCTTTCTTGTAAATCTGCAACTTAGTTTGTACGTCTTGATGATTCTGTTCCACATTTCATGGCCACTTGGTTATATGAGGCTACTTGGCATTTTAAAAATTAGTTTGCCTTCTTTAGCTTGCCCAGATTTACAATGTGTGGTAGAACAGCTTTTCCTTTGTCAAGTGCTCACCTTGATTGCTCCAAAATTATGCCAATCTACCAACAGTCTCCAAGGGTCGAGGTATCAGTTACAAAGAGTATCCATAGGGCAGCCCTTGTTTCTTTGGGGCCTCACTATTGCACCCTGTCAGTGAGGGATATCCTTCAACCTCTTCTCTACTGAGGCCTTTAGATGTGGAGCAGACACTGAGCCGTGTGTGTACAGGGACCTACAGTGTTCACATTTCTAATGTAAAACCAGTGCTCTTTTGCAATAACTGCTGCACAGGCCTGCTGTAAAACGAGTAATGATATAGACATCCAAAGTACACATAACACACATTAAACTTACTCTGATCTCTGCCAGACCTTTGGTCAGACCTCTCAAGTTTCACAGGGCCATTTGGGAGCAGCTCATCCAGTCCAAGTGATTTTCTTTACATGATGGGGCTTGGACCTTCTTACCCCATTAGAAAAGCATGACTACAGGTTCCAAAGTGCAAGAATATTATGGGCTGCAGTGACTACTTCTGAATGGGCCAGGGGAGCTTGGGAGTTCTGTTCGATGTCTGAATTATCAGACATTAGAGTAACAATCTGTCAGGGTTGAGTTCCAACATTTGGGAAAATTCATTCAACCCAGTGATCTTGTTTTTCAGGTTTTACAGACAAACATACTTTATTTCCTCCTTATCACTCACCTGTCCCAGGTGGTCTGTCTAAACCTCATGATGGTCTTGAGCGTCCCCTGTGGTCCCTGCACTAGGGCCTTTGGGGTGTTTTTCCTGCCTCCCTGTCCTATGGCTCGTGTATCCCTGTACAACTACTGAACTTGCTGGTGGCTGTGTGGTACTGTTTCTGAGGTTTGGCCTGCTGTTAACATGCTCCTCACTGGGCATGAGCCTGGAGAATTACTGCACAGTATGAGGTGCTGGCTGGAGACTTCTTTAACATGTGTATCCTCCTTTGCTGTTGTTGTGATGTGGGCAGATCTTGTGCTTTCAACTATTCTCTCTGCTGGATTTGGGCTTGTAAGAAGTGTCATCAATCCCTCTCCCATGACTTGCTCTGCTCCCCTGCCTCTTTGTTATTTGTTGGAGGCCTGTATGGTGCTGGTCCAGAATTTCTGCCTGTCCTTTCCTGCTTCTTTGATGGGTTTTGGGGTATGATTGGGTTTATACTCATTGACTAATGAGCAGGCTGGCTCAATGAGATAGCACAATGGCCCAGTGGAGGTGGGGGCTCAATCTGCTTTGCACAACCCGCAGTTTTCCAAACAGGCTTCCTCATATATTCTATTGCTGCAAGTACTTGCACAGAGAAAGGCTCTTTGTTTACATTTAGGTGACAAAAACAGACCCCACACAGGAAGTGGGATACTGAAGTTGAAGGTTTAGGGGGTACATAAATAGATTTACCTGAATGCTTGTCATGAGCTGAGCTAGCTTTGTAATTGGATGTCTGCAAGACATTCATATTGTTGCAACACTATTGCTAGACACAAATATTGTGTTGAAAATATTGTAATGTCAAGTATATGGTGGAAAAGAACATCGCAAGTAAGGATATTGTTTTAAGTGTTTGATATTTTTTTAATATAGTTGTATTTCATATTTTTTTTAATGATTTTATTATGTTTAAAATCTTTTCTGTTGTAGATTATTATTTTAATCTTACTTATGTGTAATTATGTTTTAGTATACTTTATTACAGCTTTGGTAGTAGAAAGGGTTTTCTATTTTATTTTAACTTATTTAGTTACTGGTAGATTGTTGGGTTTGTAGTAGGGTGGGAAATTGTTTTATATATGTTTATAAATAGTTTATAATGTACATTTCAATTTGATTATTTTGGAAAATGCTTTTTATAAATTATTGGATAATTTTAAAACAGCAATTCTTTTAACTGTTAATTGGTTTGATTACTATCTAATTTATTTGTTTTGAATAATTTATTTAATGTAATATATTAAAGTATTTCATATAGTAATTCATTTTATAACTATTATTGGTTTTTAAATATGGTGTATTTTTTCTAATATTTTTGTTTGTTTTTGTAGGCCTATTTTGGTTTTTAAGGTTTATTTACAATCAAAATTTCTAGTGTTAAACTCCTATTTTTTAATTGTTTATATTAATTACATAATGTTACAAACATTATATGTGTTAGATATATTTTATAAGTTTATCTTATATAACTGTTAATGTATTTTTTTTACATTTGTTCTTAAATATTGTTTTTATTATTCATGTTTTTTATAATTGCATTCCAATGAATGTCTATAATTTTTTCAAATGTGTTTTAAATTACATATGTTCATTTAATTTATTAAGTTATGAAAAACATTTACATATTTTCTATATCACATGTACATATTGTTTTAATGTTATATGTAAAAAGCCTATGTAAATTCACTATACTTACTTATTTAAAGACCACGTTTTGGTCCAATTTATTGTTAAAGTCGCTATTTTTGTACTTTACATATAATGTATGTAAAGTTAATATTTGTGTCCTCAATATATTTTGCCAATATTTAGTATTTCAACATTTTTGTTGGTGATAATTGATCATAGAAGCTTGCGAGTTACAGCTGCCTGTGCAGTGTTTGCTTTAACATTGCCTTCTGCCTGTAACATCTTATGCTTATGGGCCTCATTACGAGTTTGGCGGACCGCCAAACTCACGGGGAGAACACCACCGCCATAGTGGTGATGTTCCTCCAAAATGTATTACAATGTTCCTGCTGGGCTGACCGGTGGGAACAATGTAATACTCGTTCCGCCGGGCTGACCGTCGGGAACAGTGTAAAGATATGGGCCTTGGCTCCCTTAAGCCAATATCCTAAAACTCCAGAAAAAAGCAGACAGTGCGCATTCCAAGGGTGCTGGGCAGGGGGGTCCCCAGCACTTCCTTTCCACCAGCCTTTTCATGGGGGGCTCCCCGACATGCAAAGGCTGGTGGAAAGAGGGGGTGTAATCAGACAATAAGAGGCTCTGCGCTGGTGTCATTATAAGATGGGAAGGTTGGCCATGGCAGCAATTTGCATCATCATCACGGGATGGGAAGCTTGATGCAGGCATCACTCTGAAGAGAAGGGACCGGAGATCAGGTCATGCTGCTGTGAGTAAATAGAAGAGTGGCCATAAAGTGCACAGCTAAAAAACTAGAAGATCAGAGTTTGTCTTTGACAGCAAAGGACAGACATTAGCAGACACATGAAACCTCTTCAGCTTTCACCGTGTCCTTCTGTGGCCCTTTCTGAAGCCCTTTGAGCAATTGATAATACAAGGGTTGTGTAAGCGGTCACAGATTCCCATAAAGCACTCCATTTCAGAAACTGATTCAGTATTTTGCTGTGTGGTGCCTCAGTCCCACTGATAAATAGCTCAGTCATTGAGAGGGAAGTAAAAAGCCACATGGAGGTAGTAATAGTGGAGTTTAGCTATTGTTCAATTGCAGGGGTATGACTTTCAAAGAAGAAGTTATGATCTTTGAAATGAGGGGTGGGCAATTTGCAGACATACAGCAGTGGTGATTAAGGCAAGCATGCATGTGGCTTAGAATAGATAGTGCTTAGAGAGAGGAGGCATGCAGAGGACAGAAAGTAAGGAGAAGGTCATTCGAAAGAAAAAAAGGAGCGGTAACAGTAAGACGTTTTAAGTAAAGGTACATTTTTCATGCAGGGTTTAGGAATATAGGGCCAGGTGTATGAAAATGCAATATTGCATTTCTCATATAGCGACTTCATAGAAATTGCCATTGAAGAAATGCATAATGCTATGTACAAAGATACCGATTTCCTAATAGTGATTCCTACAGAGTAGGAATTGCTGTTAGGAAATCGATATTAAGAAATCTCATTGCATTTGAGGCAATGGGCTGGTTTTGCATTTCCTAAATAGAGATTTCTTGGAAATTGCTATTTAAGAAATGCAAAACCAGGGATGGCAATGGGCAAAAAGGTCCCCCTTGGTGCACCCCAAAAATAGGGGTGCACCTATAGAGCACATATTTGTCTAAGCAGCATGTCAGTGCTCTATTGCATTTTTTTAAAAAGCACCTTGAGGTGCTTTTTTTCAATTGCACCTGGTTACAACCGACTTCAAGTCGGTGGTAATTGCATCTCCGAAATGCCCAAATCGCATTTTGGAAATGCATGGTATATCAGAATAGGAAATGCAAATAAGAAATACATATTTGCATTTCCTATTCTGGGAATCGCAAATTTGCGATTTCTACAAGGTAGAAATTGCAATTTACGATTCCTTAAAGGGATTTGTACATTAGAAAAGCCCAGTTTGTATTTCTTAATGGCTCGAAATACCGATTTGGACCGTTAAGAAATGCAAATACGAAATACCTATTTGCATTTCCAATTCTGGGAATCGCAAATTTGCAATTTCTACAAGGTAGAAATTGCAATTTCCTATTCCTTAAAGGGCTTTGTACATTAGAAAAGCCCAGTTTGCATTTCCTAATGGCTCGAAATACCGATTCGGACCGTTAAGAAATGCAAACAGGCTTCGTACATCTGGCCCCCAGAGGAGGCTTTTTGAGATAGCATGCAACCTGAGGATGCAAAAGAGTGGAAAGAAACATTTACATGTTTGATAGTTCTATATTAGGTGTTTTGATGTGAATTAGGATCAGGTGAACAGTTTGTCCTCTGCTCCTGCTAGACTACTGATTAGCTCAGGGGTTGCAAGCGTTCATCAGTGCCTGGATGGATGTATTGGAACATAGAGAGAGTTTAAGGCTGTGCTCGAAGGAAGAAATAAGCTCATGATCATAGCAACATAAGACAGTGCACAGGGTAAATAATGCAAACACTGACAAGAAGATTGGCAAAACCTGATCTTGTTCCTTTGGGGGCATTAGTTGTGCCCACCGCTCTGCAGGTTTGCTCTGGCAATAGCTTTTGTGGCTATGTTGACCTTCCACATTGGGCCCTTTCTCACTTGTGTCTGAACTCTGCCCTTTCTGACTTGCAGTCTTGGTGGGCGATCAACGCTGGTTCTCCGTGTTTTGGTATATCCCCATGATGTAAGAACTGAAGTAATGAGGAGGTAATGCTTTCATTTCTTACTGGCAATCCCATCAGGGACGGTTTCTCTATTGGAGCTTGGGGCTTTACCCCCCTGTTTAGTTGCTCCCTGGCCCCATATTAAATCGTTTTTTCCATTTTGTTTTGTAGCCTCAGTGTTTTTTATTTCAGCACCGATCGAGTTAGGTGCCTTTCTGCATTAGTGAGGTGGGTGGGGCTTAAATGATAGGTTCAGCTGAGTTGGGCCTTGGAGTGAAGTGCACATGTTGGGTTAGACCGGTGCCTTCCTGCGCCCACCCTGTCATGCGCACTTTAACCCTCGCCTACCAGGGCAATGTTAGGATTCTGGGGGATTAAAGCCACAGCCCCCAGGTCTCCTAAGGGTTCGCCTGACCAAGCCAATCCTTGTGCTGCTCCCATGCTGTTTACCAACATAAACAGCAAGGGAGCAGCGTCTAGATTGGCTCAGATGTGTAAGCCTCTCTAGTTAGTCACAGGTTAGCAGCACGGGGTGGCAGAGCCGTTCTCTACAACAACGCATGCTTGGAGGCAGCTCACAAGCATGGACATCATTTAGGGGTTGCCACTCGCCAGGGGTCGTAGCCTTTTGTTACCCCTGGCACTGTCTTTGGTACCTCTGGACTCAGAGGTGGTAAAGTTAGTGGCAGGAACATGGGGGCAGCTGGGGCTCCACACTCTTTGCTTTCTGACAATTCTTATTACACTAATAGTGGATAATAACCTATTATTCACTATACGTGTAATAAAAATGGAGTACAATTTGCTGGAATACACCCTTCAATGTCAGCTGAGGTAAGTGTATGTTGTGTGTGTGCTTGCGGGTGAGAATGCATTTATGTGGGAGAGTGTATGCAAGTGTGATTTTATGCATTTGTGTAATTTTATGTGTGTGAGTGAAAGTGGCGGTGAAAGGGCGTGTGGTGTCATTTCCGATACCCGTTGAATTTTTGTGAATTAAAGTCCATGCTCACCAGGTCTGCTCAAATGTTCAGGTAAGAATCATGCCATCTCCTAAGTAAACAGGATAGTTTTTAAATTGCATTAATTCTGAACTAATGCTGTCAATCGACACCCATCATTTTCAGGAGCAGCTTGCAGTGCTTTGTAGGGGTGGCGCGTGCGGGGGGGGTAATTAATAATAAAAAAAAACACTTACCTTTATTGCCGCCGCCACAACCATGCCGCTCTTCTGCTGCAGGCACAGGCTGCCCTGCAGCCAATCTGAATGCTGCTGTCATGCTACTGGAAGCATGACAGCAGCGTTCGGATTGGCCGGAGCGCCCAGCGAGGTCACTCCCAGGCAGACTGGGAGCCTGTGCCTACTCTCTCCATCCAGCAACACAGTGGCAGGCTGAAGAGAGCACAGTGCGTATGTGTGTTTGGCCGGCCTGAGACGACTGGACAAACATAGATGCGCCTCTGTCATAGCCCGTGGCCCCGCCCCTTTTACTACAAAACGGTAATGAATGTAGTTTATAGCTATAGCTGAGGAGCTGCGCCTTCCCGTTTTTAGAAGAAGTGTAAAGTTTAGAATAATAATGCCCAGTCTCTGCTGTTTGTTTGTTTTTTTCTTTTCAAGCCCGAGTTTCTCAGCACCACAAATCCACTGCATGTTTTCGATTTAACTTTACAACTGTGCTTAACATTGTTTAGCACAGCTCCATGGAGCATGATTTGTGTGTGCGGTGCTGCCAATATTCAAGTCCTTTCTCTGTGACTTTTATTTGTGATGAATTGCCATGTCTTACCTGAGGAACATGAAAACACAAACAACAGAGCGCTTCCTTTGTCACACTTCAGCCATGAATAAATCTGCCCTACCTTTTCTTTTATGTGCTTGAATTCCTGCTGCAATTAAAAGGAGGAAGCAATTTACCAGACCCATCATGAAGTTGAATAATTTCAGGGTTCATTCAACTTTGCTCTTTCAAGTTTAAGCAGTTTTATTTTTTGGGCTCTGCACAAACACCTTTTTTATTATGACCCATGACACTCTGAAATCACATGCAGTCGAGTCACAGTGAAATGAATACTGGGTTGCCGGTGCATACTGGTTTGGTATGCTGATTTTTTAATTGGGAAGTATTTTAACTTTCTGTCTGCAACTTAGTGGCAGATTTTCAAGAAAGTGGAGCACCGGTCCTGATGCACCACTTTTCTTGCATCTTCCCTTCCCCCTAACAACACCATGGTTGCGCCATATTTACAGTACGGTGCACCATGGTGGTCATTACCAGAACAGCGTCAAACTTTTTGATGTTGTTGTGTCACTTTGCTGCACTAGCGTCAAAAATGTTGATGCTAGTCCAGCAAGGCACAGGGAGGCCCGTAGATTGTTATGGGTGTGGCACTTTAACTCCTGCCCTGAACAGGCTTTAAAAATGACGGAAAAAATGACCGAGTGAAATCTTGTAAATTTCGCTGCACTGTTTTTTCAGGCCTCCCTGCGTGGCAATGCCCCCCTTGCATATATTATGCCTGACTCAGGCATAATGTGGCACAAGGGGTTGCAAAGTGGCAACTGCATTGAGCCACTTTGTAAATATGGCGCAACGGAATAGCCACCTTAAATCTGCCTGAACGTCATAAAAATGATGCTACGGCAGCATTAAGGTTGCGCTAGGGGATTATAAATCTGCCCCTTACATTGTTAATTAACGAACAGCTTAATTCCTGACTCTGGCTGAACTGTCTCTGTTTTCTTATATTAAGCACCCAAAAACATTTTTCAAAAGGTTAGCCCCTAGTTGTGTACGTGTAGCTCACACGTGACCCTTCCATGTGAAGCTCCAAGGCCTTCAGCTGTATTTATTTTGTCATACAGTGGCAAAGCACACATATGACGTTTCATGTCACATAACAAGCCGTAGAAGCATACATTTAAGGAAAGCTAGCAGAGTTTGAGCAGCTTCACTTATATGCACACCCATACCATGAGCTAATTTTAGTATTGTGCAGTCTACATAAATGTGTTTACGCTTAGTAAGGATAATTCGTTTTTGTTTTACTTTCAGCTATGAGCAACAGAAATATTTAATTTGTATAGTGCCTCAAGTTGTGAAATGCTGACAAAGAGAACTTGCGCGATGTAGCTTCATTGATTTGCTGGTTAGACACGTGGTGCCAGATTGGTATACGGTCTTAACTTTTATGGTGAAGAGAATACAGTTTATTGCAACACTAAGCATCCCACGAGAACTCTTCTTACATAGAACAGAGTCTTAAGCAGTAAGGGCCAGATGTATGAAAGTCTTTTCCCCATGTAACAATCCAATTCTGTGAGTCGGTAACCTGTTACCGACTCGCAAAAATAGGTTTACGAGTTGCTGTTTTGGAAGCGGAGTGACAATGGCGTCCCTTCCTCATAGGGAGTCGCAGGGGAATGAATCACAGCTACCCCTAACTTCAAGTTGGTGGTAATGCATGCGCAAATGAGAAAGGGTCCCCACAGGACCCCTTCCCCTTTGTGAATGGAAGTGAAAAAAATATTTCAGAGCAGGTACTGCCTCCTCTGAAAAAATGAAAAAATAAAGTTTCCGTTTTTTGTTTGAAATGCATCCCATTTTCCTATAAGGAAAACAGGCTGCATTTAAACAAAAACTGCTTTATTTAAAAAGCAGTCACAGACATGTAAGTCTGCTGTCCCCAGCAGGCCACCATCCCTGTGAGTGCGGCCATTCCCAATGAGGTCGCAAATTGTGACCTACCTCATGAATATTGATGAGGTAGGTCATTTGCGACCCCATTGTGATTCACAAACAGTGTTAAACACACTGTTATACATCCCTGTTTGCGATTTCCCAATAGTGAATCGCTAAGATTCGCTATTAGGAAATCGCAAACCCAAACCTACATACATCTGGCCCTAATTGTTTTATTCATTTACACTGACAGTCCATGGCAGTCTTGATCAATGGACCCTGTACACTTTCCATCAACACCCTAAGACCCAGACTGGAATAGCAGCATGCGCATCAAAGGCAAGGCAGGGATTTCTTCTGCAAAGTTTACAGCCTGAGTACATATCTCTTGATTTGCGCACATAAAAACTGGCATTACAACAGTGGCATAACGAAACTTGAGGGGGCCCCTCTGCACAGCACATGGAGCCCCTCCCCCCAAACTCACTCAGGAGCCCACAGCCCAGGGCAGTGTGCTGAGGGGGGCCCCCCGGAGCTCGGGCAACCCACACACACCACAGGGGCTATGGGGGTCTTTGTTACACCACTGCATTACGGAACTGTGTTTTGCCGCCACCTTTAGCTGAATTAGAAGTGTCTGGAGGACATAATGTAAATGAAGTGAACTGCATATTTGAACCTTGCATGACAACTTAGGAAACACTGCTGCAAGGTGGCATTACAGAACACAAAATATGGCTGCACAACACCATGCAGGCAGAAGCCAGTATAGAGCATACATATTCCAGTCCAGCCTCGGACACTCCCTGCACAGCTGGAGACTTCAGCATATTTCTCGGCTGTTTATGAATAAGCATTCCAGTCCTGGAGCAGTCACCAAATTCCACCCTTCATCCAGTTTTTAATGTGTTGAAATGTTTCTGAATGTCACCAGCCGCTGCTGGATCCTCAGCCCGTAAAAACAAAATTATTTTTTGGTTAAATACAAATGTAAGTTGTATGTGGGACCTTTTTAAAGAGATCCTGTTTATCCGTCGGGTGGGTGGTATAGGCTCAGTGAGGAGACAATCACTTGGAGATCTCGTGATTGTCAACTTCCGAGATCCAAATGTTGCCAGGGACATTTTAGCGCTCACTGATGCCAGTATGGTGAGGCTGAAACAGATTAGAATTCTACAGTTGGGTTATTTTTGTAAACATCTAGCCCCCACGAGAGATGCTCAGAACACTGTGAGCACCCAGACTTTCGATCAATCCCCAATATGGGGCTCAGGAGCCGCTCCCTTCCAAGCCACTTTCCACTTAGCAATCACTACTCAGTTTTGAGTGAACTGGAAGAGGTGGATTGACTACCACTGGAAGCCCAAATTGAGCTTAGTAGAACTACTGGGGAGGGGAATTCAGGGGAGAAGGGACATATTGTCACTAAGCAGATTGTGCCTGAAGTGAATCCACCTGTAAATGTTCCAGGGGAACTGGCTGCTTTGCCATCCAAGAGATGGTCATCAACTGATAAAACTCAACACTGGAAACTCCTCAGTTGGAATGTGGCCGGTCTGGCTTCAAAGTTAGAGGTCGAGGGTTGGCGGCTATTTATATAAAAGTTTGATATTATCTCTATGCAGGAAACCTGGGCTGTTTCAGAATTGGTTATTGGTGGATACACTAGCTTTAGTAAGTTTGCCACCCTCTCACCTTCAGGTCGCGCTAAATGGGGCCTGGTGGTCTGGTTTAAGGTCAGTCTTGGTTACAAGTCTTACCATTAACAATGGACTTGGATGGAATTCAAACGTTTGAAGTTCATTGGGGTGGCAAGTTATGAATTTAAATGGTGAATTATTACAACAATAACTTTGCATCTACTAACAATTCTTCCTTCCTTGACCTCTCTCTAGCTGTCAGTTGTTTGGCTGATAGGGCTCATGCGAGTAGCGGGCCCTTTAAAGTACTTTTGGCAGGGGATTTCAATGCCAAACTGAGATATATATTTACCTCAGTGGACTCCCCCTTCGATCACGCTAGTAGGGAAATGGATCAAATGGGGCTGAACCCGAAGGGACGGCACCTATATGCCCTCCTTCTGGCGCATGACTTGGTTAGCCCCAAATCCTGCCCAATATCGCAGTGGCACCAACTTTTATTGGCCAGGGCTGCAGCTCCACAATTGATTACATATTTGATTCCCAGAACCTCTTACCCCTGACCAATGGGCTTGAAGTGATTCCCTCAGTTTTCAGTGACCATAACCTCTTGGCGATTCAACTTAAAGTGACCTCCCAGACTAAACCGAGAGAACTTGGTCCCAGACTAAAACTAGGGACAAAGGACAATGGTAGGAGGGTAGTTTGGTGCTCTGCAAATCTGGCTTTTATTATGGACCAGGTGCAAACCTTCCCTCCTCCCCCATCACTGCAAACATTAAGTCAAATAAGCAGTGGGAACCCTGCCATTTGCCTAACAGGTTTTGCTGAGCTCCATTCTTATATTAGGGAACTCATGACTAGACCAATTAAAAATGTCCCTTTGATTGGCTGCCCGTGGTTTGATAGATCGAGTAGGGTAGCCAATGCCTCTCTGCGCCAGGCGCTTAGCCAAATTCCTGGAGACAGAGCCACTGTTATTGCTTGTAGAAAGGCATATACCCAGGCAGTAAAACAGCAGAAGGCTGAAGTTTAGATAGAGCCGTGGGAAAATATAATAAAAGCCTCTGAATAGAAGGACTCCAAGGCTTTTTGGATGGTAGTCTGGAATGACCTCTTAGATGGCAAATTGCCAGAAGCAATAACATTACATATTCCCCTGAAGCTTGGGTTGCCAATTTTTAAGGTATCTATGGGGTTAACGAGGTAAGGGGTCAATCTGTACAGATAACTTTTGCCTTGAACCCTGGCTCCCTCTTTTTAGAGGGTGAGGTCCTAAAGGCGATTTGTGATAGTCTCCCATATAAGGCCCCCGATCCGGCCGGGATCCAGATGGACCTTTTCATAAAATACCCAGAGTTTTGGGCCCATTTGTTGACCAGGCTTTTTAATATGGTGTGCAGGGTTGGACCCCCTATATCGTGGCAAACTTCTGTAGTGGTTCCAGTTTTTAAAAAAAGGCAATACTCTAGACCCCAGGTATTATTGACCAATCCCAGTGCTCAACTCCTCCTCAAAATTAATGGGGAGGGTGGTTTTGGAAAGTTTGATCTCTTGGGTGCAGGAGAGAAAAATTATTTCTTGGGACCAATATGGTATCAGGAAAGGTCTGGGCACTATTGAAAAGTGCCTGAACCTTTACCTTCTTAAGGCCAAGTACAAGTATGTGAAAGGTGGGTCCATTCACTTGGCCTTTATGGACTTGTCTAGCACGTTTGATTTTGTCAATAGGGAAAAGCTCTGGGCAATTCTTCTAAACATGGGTCTTGATGACGGCCTACTAGATCTTTTGAGACTCCTTCACCAGGGCCAGAGGAGGAAAATAAGGTATGGGTTGAATGGCGAGATCACCTCCCATTTTGGTGTAAGTCGGGGTGTTCTTCAGGGGTGTGTCCTTGCCCCCATTCTATTTATTTTATACATTAATGACTTAGAGAAAACCTTGGTTTCTACAGGAGCTGATGTGCCCTGCATTCACAATAACGCCATTCCAGCTCTACTTTATGCAGATGATGCAGCCTTACTGGCGAGGACTGCAAATGGGCTCAAACTGCTAGTGGATAGTTTTGTTGAGCTCATGAAAAATTTAGACCTTGAAACCAACTGCTGGAAGACCTTTGTAATGGTTTGTGGCCCTAAAAATACCAAGATGCGCCCTATGTGGATAGGAGAATGAACTTTAACAAAAGTAGGTTCCTTCTCGTATTTGGGGCTAGAATTTGACAAAGCATGTGGTTGGCGTCCCTGCTTAAAAAACAGGGTTTTACGCATGGTGCGTACGGTGAGTATTACCCACTCCCTGGCCGCCAATATGGGGTGGAAGTCTGTTGCCCCCATATTGGAGGTTTATAAGAGACAATGGCGGTCATTACAACATTGGCGGTAAAAGGCGCTTACCGCCGTGCAGAAGACCGCCAACACACCGCCGCGGCCGCGGAATTCCGCCACAGCTATTATGACCCACATCTCGGAATCCGCCAAAAGTCAGACACCCACACAAGTCCGCCACACCGAAGGTGTAGGAGGCTGGCCTGGCTTGTAGTGGGTACCAGAGGTACTTACACCTTGTGCCAGGTCCAGTTATCCCTTATTAGTGTAGAAGAGGTGTTTCTAGCAGCTTAGGCCGATAGAAGGTAGCTATAGCAGAGCAGCTTAGGCTGAACTAGGAGACATGCAAAGCTCCTACTATACCCCTGGTGTCATATGCACAATATCATATGAAAACACAATACACAGATATACTAAAAATAAAGGTACTTTGTTTTTATGACAATATGCCAAAAGTATCTCAGTGAGTACCCTCAGTATGAGGATGCCAAATATACACAAGATATATGTACACAATACCAAAAATATGCAGTAATAGCAAAAGGAAGTAATGCAAGCAGTGTAAAGTTACAATAGATTGCAATAGGAGCACATAGGTATAGGGGCAACACAAACCATATACTCCAAAAGTGGAATGCGAACCACGAATGGACCCCAAACCTATGTGAGCTTGTAGAGGGTCGCTGGGACTGTAAGAAAACAGTGAAGGTTAGAAAAATAGCCCACCCCAAGAACCTGTAAGGTAGGTGTAAAGTGCACCTACAACCCCCAGAGAGCACAGAAATCGTGATAGGGGGGTTCTGCAAGGAAAACCAACACCAGCAATGCAACAACAGTGGATATCCGGACCTGAGTACCTGTAAGACAAGGGGACCAAGTCCAAGAGTCGCGACAGTGTCGAGAGTGGGCAGATGCCCAGGAAATGCCAGCTGAGGGTGCAAGGAAGCTGCCACCGGATGGAAGAAGCTTTGTGTTCTGCAAGAACGAAGAGGACTAGGAACTTCCCCTTTGGAGGATGGATGTCCCACGTCGTGAAGAAGCTTGCAGAGGTGTTCCCACGCAGAAGGACCGCAAACAAGCCTTGCTAGCTGCAAGGGTTGCGGTTAGGGTTTTTGGATGCTGCTGTGGCCCAGGAGGGACCAGGATGTCGCCACTTGGATGAGGAGACAGAGGGGGCACCCAGCAAGTCAGGCAGCCCTCACAGAAGCAGGCAGCACCCGCAGTGTACCGGAACAGGCACTTAGAAGAGGAGTGAACCAGAGTCCACCCGAAGTCAGAAAAGGGAGTCCCACGACGCCGGAGGACAACTCAGAAGGTTGTGCACTGCAGGTTAGAGTGTCGGGGACCCAGGCTTGGCTGTGCACGAAGGAAATCCTAGAAGAGTGCACAGGAGCCGGAGCAGCTGCAAATCACGCGGTACCCAGCAATGCAGTCTAGCGTGGGGAGGCAAAGACTTACCTCCACCAAACTTGGACTGAAGAGTCACTGGACTGTGGGAGTCACATGGACAGAGTTGCTGAGTTCCAGGGACCACGCTCGTCATGCTGAGAGGGGACCCAGAGGACCGGTGATGCAGTCTTTTGTTGCCTGCGGTTGCAGGGGGACGATTCCGTCGACCCACAGGAGATTTCTTCAGAGCTCCTGGTGCAGAAAGGAGGCAGGCTACCCCCAGAGCATGCACCACCAGGAAACAGTCGAGAAAGCCGGCAGGATGAAGCGATACAAGGTTGCAGTAGTCGTCTTTGCTACTTTGTTGCGGTTTTGCAGGCGTCCTGAGCAGTCAGCGGTCGATCCTTTGGCAGAAGGTGAAGAGGGAGATGCAGAGGAACTCTGGTGAGCTCTTGCATTCGGTATCTGAAGAATTCCCCAAAGCAGAGACCCTAAATAGCCAGAAAAGGAGGTTTGGCTACCTAGGAAGGAGGATAGGCTAGTAAGAAAGGTAAGAGCCTATCAGAAGGAGTCTCTGATGTCACCTGATGGCACTGGCCACTCAGAGCAGTCCAGTGTGCCAGCAACACCTCTGTTTCAAAGATGGCAGAGGTCTGGGGCACACTGGAGGAGCTCTGGGCACCTCCCCTGGGAGGTGCAGGTCAGGGGAGTGGTCACTCCCCTTTCCTTTGTCCAGTTTCGTGCCAGAGCAGGGCTGGGGGATCCCTGAACCGGTGTAGACTGGCTTATGCAGAGATGGGCACCATTGGTGCCCATCAAAGCATTTCCAGAGGCTGGGGGAGGCTACTCCTCCCCAGCCCTGACACCTATTTCCACCGGTATTCCATTGGCGGTACACACCGCCGCGCTCAAAATACACACACACATACAAAACACAGCCACATTGGACAATTCAAAATACACACACCTGATACACATACACACACCACTCCCACACACCCAATACAATATAAAACACACACCCACAACACCCACAAACCCCTACGACCAAAAATTCAGAAAGAAGGCCAGAGAGAGACAGCACCAGCAAGAACAACAGCATCCACAGGCACACAACACCATCACCCACACAACTTCCACGCACCTCACACAACACACCACTACATATCAGCACACTTATCACCACACACTCCACCCCACACATCACCTACACCACCCTATGGCACGGCAAAGACACCCCAGGTTCTCGGAGGAGGAGCTCAGGGTCATGGTGGAGGAAATCGTCCGGGTAGAGCCACAGCTATTCGGATCACAGGTGCAGCACACCTCAATTGCAAGGAAGATGGGGCTATGGCGAAGAATAGTGGACAGGGTCAACGCAGTGGTACAACACCCAAGAAATCGGGAGGACATTAGGAAGAGGTGGAACAACCTACAGGGGAAGGTGCGTTCCGTGGTCTCAAGACACCACCTGGCGGTTCAGCGGACTGGCGGCAGACCCCCACCTCCTCCCCCACAACTAACAACATGGGAGGAGCAGGTCTTGGCGATTCTGCATCCTGAGGACCTTGCAGGAGTAGGTGGAGGAATGGACTCTGGTAAGTCAAATCTTTTAATACTATATCCCCCACCCTACCTGCATGCTATCACATACCCCCTCCCTCACCCCCAGCACCCCAACTCCTCACATATGTCCCAACATCACAAACCACACATCCCAACACCAAGCCCTGCATGCAACAACAAAGCATGGACACCCATCACCAAAGCATGGCCACTGCACATACCCATACACCCCCCTAAACCATCATCACACAAGCTCCCACATAGGAATGCTAGCACTGGGTTACACGGTCACCCACCCATTGCACACAATTACACACACAGATGTAATAAACATCCTTTTATACCCCTGCAGGACCCCTACCCAACATCACCGGACAGGAGGGTCCACACATGTCCACACCACCAACAGAAGAGGCCCACAGTGATGACAGCACCTCTGTCCAACTGGATCTAAATGACCAGCCCGGACCATCGGGGACCTCTGGACAGTCGGTTCCCCTCACACAGGCACAGGCCACCACAGACCTTCCCCCCTCTGGAAACACCAGCACAGCACCCACCCAGCGGGCCCATACCTCCGTCCCCAGGACACGTCAATCAGCTGTGTGTCCACCACTACAGGGAACCCAGGATAACCCAGCACCCCAACAACAACAGGGACCTGGGGGCAGTGGTAGTGGGCACACAGTCCAGGGGACGGAGGCCCAGGAACACAGGGGAACTGGGAGGGCTGCTGTGCGACAGGGGGCGGACAGGCCAAGGGAACCCACTCTCCACGAGGCCCTCTCCTCCATCATGGGAGCCTACCACCACTCCCAGGAGGCGATGGCAACGGTACTGACCAAGTTTCAGGAGACCCAGCGCATGCAGGAGGAACAGTATATGGGCTTCAGGGAGGAACTCAGAACCATCAGCTCCACCCTGGGCACCATCGTAGGGGTGCTGAAGGAAGTACTCAACACCAGGACGGACACTGTGGCACTACAAGGGCCCCCTGACACTAGCATGGACGATGAACTGCCCACCACCTCCGCCTGCGCTAGTGGACAGGAGGCACCGCCACAGGAACACCACACCAGCACCCCACCCCCTGCAGAGGGAGAACAACCCCGCAAACAGTCCCTGAGATCCAGGACAAAGACAGAGCACGATGCCAAGACCCCCGCCAAGAAATGAGACCACCCTGATTGTCATCCTACTGTCCCACTTTGTCACCCTGTCCATATTTAAACTGCCCCAGCTCCACTTCCTATGCCCATATGGGCAATGCATCTGTGAGACTAATAGACTGGACTCTGCCATGGACATTCCTCCACCATCACCCCTCATCATTTCACTACCCCCTCCAATATTGAGCATTTAAATAAACACACCTGAAGCACAAAATGATCTGGAGTCTGTCTGTGATTTCGAAATAGTGTATTAGCAATTACAGTGACAAAATGTTTTTTTAAATAGTAATGTCAACATACCTATGTCACACAGCTCTAGTCCATGAGGAATCTAAGCAGATGTCACACAGTGGGACCCACATCTGTGAAATCGTAAGGGAAAGTGACAACTCAGTGACCATACACTGGGTGAAAACGACAGAGAGGTAGTAGTGTCAAAGTACATGTAGTAGGCAGGTTTGTATTCCTACCTGTGTCTCACTGGAAATATTGCAGGATCACTGAGTCCCTGTTCTGCATGTCTTCTTCCTCTGCTTCCTCCTCATCACTGTCCACAGGCTCCACAGCTGCAACAACACCGCCATCTGGACCATCCTCCTGCAGAAAAGGCACCTGGCGTCGCAAAGCCAAGTTGTGAAGCATACAGCAGGCCACGATGATCTGGCACACCTTCTTTGGTGAGTAGAATAAGTATCCACCTGTCATATGGAGGCACCGGAACCTGGCCTTCAGGAGGCCGAAGGTCTGCTCGATCACTCTCCTAGTTTGCCCATGGGCCTCATTGTAGCGTTCCTCTGCCCTTGTCCTGGGATTCCTCACTGGGGTCAGTAGCCTTGACAGGTTGGGGTAACCAGAGTCACCTGCAAATGGCAAGGGGCAACTGTTAGACACACACTAACCTGGAGGGATAACCCCAGACCCAGACAACCATTCCCACTGACTAGCTTCCAGGTGCTCACCTAATAGCCACACACGGTGCCTCTGGAGTTGACCCATCACATAAGGGATGCTGCTATTCCGCAGGATGTAGGCGTCATGCACTGAGCCAGGGAACATGGCATTCACATGGGAGATGTACTGGTCTGCCAAACATACCATCTGTACATTCATAGAATGATAACTCTTCCGGTTTCTGTACACCTGTTCACACCTGTGGGTGGGGACCAAAGCCACATGGGTCCCATCAATGGCACCTATGATGTTGGGGATATGTCCCAGGTCAGAGAAATCACCTTTCACTGTAGGCAAATCCTCCACCTGAGGGAAAACGATGTAGCTCTGCATGTGTTTCAGAAGGGCAGACAACACTCTGGACAATACGTTGGAAAACATAGGCTGGGACATCCCTGATGCTATGGCCACAGTTGTTTGAAATGGCCCACTTGCAAGGAAATGGAGCACTGACAGCACCTGCACTTGAGGGGGGATTCCTGTGGGATGGCGGATTGCTGACATCAGGTCTGGCTCCAACTGGGTACACAGTTCCTGGATTGTGGCACAGTCAAGCCTGTAGGTGATTATCAAATGTCGCTCCTCCATCGTCGACAGGTCCACCAACGGTCGGTACACCGGAGGATGCCGCCATCTCCTCACATGTCCCAGCGGACGGTGCCTATGAAGGACAACAGCGAGCACAGAGTCAAACAACTCAGAGGTACGTACCCACAGTTTACCCAGAACACCAATCATACACAAAAGGTGGCCTGTATGTGTGTTGAGTCTAGGCCTAGGTATGTGTGACACAGTTGAAAATGAAGCCATGTGGGCCCCTGAAATGACGGCTGCCTGACCTCTAAAGCGGGACAATGGGATGTGAGGTAACTGCGCTGGCGTTGTACACCGTCGCGGTAGGCGGTCGAAGACCGCAGCGCAAAGCTGCATTGGTTAACATTGGACCCTATGGGTCCCAGGAGCCAATGACGATGTACTCCGGCGGTGACGGTACGCACCGCCGCAGACGTGACCGCCATTTTCTATCTGTACAATCACTCGATACCTGATCTTTGACAGGAGAGGACCTACACTGCAAGTGCTGCTGTGACCTTGGTCTGGAAGAGACAATGGCTCGTGCGTCTGGGGAAAGGTCCCCTGCCTTCACATCGAAGGAGTTGGAGAAGCTCGTGGATGGGGTCCTCCCCCAGTACACGCTACTCTACGGTCCTCCAGACAAATAGGTAAGTACACAGGGAGCATGTTGTATGGGCTATGCCTGTGTGGAGAGGGCTGGATGTAAGAAGGAAGGGGGCAGAGTGCTGCGTGCATGAAAGACGGTGAATGCATGTGCCACATGGCAAGGGTAGGGATGGGGGCCAATCACTTTGACGGTGCAGTTGGTAATGACTTCTCTTCTTCCCCTGTACATTTCATGTAGGTCAGTGCCCACCAGAAGAAAGATATTTGGCGTGCCATCGCCAAGGACGTCCGGACCCTGGGGGTCTACCACAGACGGAGCACCCACTGCCGTAAAAGATGGGAGGACATTCGCCGCTGGAGCAAGAAGACGGTGGAGGCTCAGCTGGGGATGGTCTCCCAACGTGGGAGGGGTGCCCGTCGCACCATGACCCCCCTGATGTTCAGGATCCTGGCGGTGGCCTACCCGGAGTTGGATGGGCGCTTGAGGGCATCACAGCAGACACAAGGGGGTGAGTACACTCTCATTCTGCTGACTTTGCGCGCACTGGAGTTGTCTGGGTGGGGGAGGAGGGCTGTGGGTTTCCCTAGGCCAGGGCGAGTTCCGTAGGCAAGGCCCCTCCGTAAGGCAGGCCATGTGGCACCCCAGCCCACCTCTGTAGAGTGCCAAGTACGCCTAGTCATGCCCCTGTGTCATCTATGTGTGCAGATGTCGTCCATAGCCTTGTAGGCCATTTCCCAGGAATTGAACAGTGGAGCCCAAGAGCGTGGCGTAGTGCAGCGGGCTTCTGTGTCTGTCGTGTCCGCCAATGGTAGTGGTAATCCATGCACTCAACATGTATTTCTTCTGTCGTCCCCCCCCTTTTTGTGGTCTCCCTGTTCTTGTGTGCATTAGCATCATCAGGTGGAGGAGCAGTGGCACCGGAGCACGAGGGAGTTGCATCCCTCATGGCCCTGGAGGACGACACTACGGAGTTTGAATTCACCAGTGGGGCGGAGGGCGAGGGGAGCTCCACGGCGGGCCAGGAGCTGACACCAGTGACACGGACTCGTCCTCCGATGGGAGCTCCCTTGTGGTGGCGGCAACATCTGTGCCCCCCGCATCTACAGGTACAGCCGCCACCCCCCCTACCAGCACCGCCCTCCCAGCAGCCCCTCAGCCTTCGCCATGTGCCCGCTCACCTAGGAGGGTGGGCATCACCTTCGCCCCAGGCACCTCAGGCCCTGCCCCAGTGACCCCTGCTGCCTTCAGTGAGGAGGCCATTGACCTCCTCAGGTCCCTCACTGTTGGGCAGTCTACCATTTTGAATGCCATCCAGGGTGTAGAAAGGCAGTTGCAACAAACTAATGCATTCCTGGAGGGCATTCATTCTGGTCAGGCGGCCCTTCACCGAGCTTTTCAAACTCTGGCCTCAGCACTGATGGCAGCCATTGTCCCCGTCTCTAGCCTCCCCCCTCCAACTTCCTCCACCCAGACCCAATCCCCTGTACCTCTGCCTATCCCAAGCACACCATCAGACCAGCCTGCACACACCTCAACACACAAGGGAAGCTCAGGCAAACATAAGCACCACACATCCCACAGACACTCACGCAAGCAACACACACATGCAGACACACCAACATCCACTGCCTCCACTGTGTCCCCCTCCTCCCTCCCAGTCTCATCTACACTCACACCTGCATGCACTACCTCTACAGCCACTACGTCCCTCACCAGCACACCCACCAGCACACCCCGCTCACGTGCAGTCACCACCCCCACTACCATTCACACGTCCCCTGTGTCCTCTCCCAGTGTGTCTGTGATGCCCCCTCCCAAGATACACAAACGCAGGCACACACCCACCCAACAGCCATCCACCTCACGACAGCCTCCAGCGCATGCACCTTCACCCAATTCACCAAACGAACACCTCCTACTACCACCACCTCTTCCTCCACTCCCAAACCCCCTCCAGCTACCCGTCCCAGTGTGTCCCAAAAAACTTTCCTGTCTACCCTTGATCTTTTTCCCACACCTCCCCCGCCCCGTCCATCTCATAGGTCCCGAAGTAGCACCTCAGCCAAAACATCACCGGGACCAGTGGTGCCTGTAGTCACCGGTATGTGGAGTGCACCGGCCACCAGGACAGCCAGTGTGGCACGGAGCCACAGCACAGACAGTCCCCCACCTGTGAAGCATCAGAAGTTGGCCAGTGCCCGACGGGAGAGGGGGAAGACTCCAGCCACCAAAGCCGCTCCCAGGGGTCCCGGTGGGAGTGTGGAGTCAGCTGTGACACCTTCCAAGGTGGGGAAGGGCCACAAGAAACCCAGCAAGTCTGGGAAGAGCTGCACGGCGGAGAAGACCGCCATCATCCCCGCTGGCCAGGAGGCCACCGCCAGCCCAGCTGCCCAGGAGGCCACCGCCAGCCCCAGCCCAGCTGCCCAGGAGGCCACCACCAGCGCCAGCACCAGCCCCGCTGGGCCATGAAGGACCGCCAGCAAATGCCCCGCTGGGCCATGAAGGACCGCCAGCAAAAGCCCTGCTGGGCCATGAAGGACCGCCAGCAAAAGCCCTGCTGGGCCATGAAGGACCGCCAGCAAAAGTCCCGCTGGGCCATGAAGGACCGCCAGCAAAAGCCCTGCTGGGCCATGAAGGACCGCCAGCACAAGCCCCGCTGGGCCATGAAGGACCGCCAGCAAAAGCCCTGCTGGGCCATGACGGACCGCCAACAAAAGCCCTGCTGGGCCATGAAGGACCGCCAGCAAAAGCCCTGCTGGGCCATGAAGGACCACCAGCACAAGCCCTGCTGGGCCATGAAGGAATGCCAGCACAAGCCCCGCTGGGCCATGAAGGACCGCCAACTCAAGCACCGCTGAACAGGGCACCGCCAACTCAAGCCCCGCTGAACAGGGCACCGCCAACTCAAGCCCCGCTGAACAGGGCACCGCCAACTCAAGCACCGCTGAACAGGGCACCGCCAACTCAAGCACCGCTAGCCCATGAGCGACAGGGGCACTGACGCAACTGGGTCCGTCAAGGGGTGAGTGATGCACTCTGGGCACCAGTCCCCCTCCAGAACCAGTGGAGAGATCCATCCACTACCCCTGCCCTTAACAGGATGAAGCACTCTGGGCACCAGTCCCCCTCCAGAACCAGTGGAGAGATCCATCCACTACCTCTGTCCTTCACAGGATGAAGCACTCTGGGCACCAGTCCCCCTCCAGAACCAGTGGAGACTGTTATCCACTTGAGAGACTGTGGCTTTGCACTCCCCAGGATTGAACAGTGGGCAACCCACCCACTGTAGAGACTTGAGAGACTGTGGCTTTGCACTCCCCAGGATTGCACAGTGGGCAACCCACCCACTGTAGAGACTTGAGAGACTGTGGCTTTGCACTCCCCAGGATTGAACAGTGGGCAAACCACCCACTGTAGAGACTTGAGAGACTGTGGCTTTGCACTCCCCAGGATGAAACAGTGGGCATGTGGCCCCCTCCTGGATTTGGCGTCGTGCACTCAAGCGGCTGCGTTGCCCCCCCTTTCCCTCCCCCTGAGGTGCCTGTTTTCTTGGTATCTGATGCCCCTGCAGTGTTCTCTCCGTCATGGTCGGGGATCTTGTGTGGGCCTCGCCCATACCGTGTGGTCCCAGTGTTCCAAGGACTTTCTTTGTGCAGTACCTGGACTACTATGCCTGGTATTTATTTTGTACATGGTGTATATATATATATATGTTTCTGCCTACTTGTTTGTAATTTATTCCGATGGTTACACTCATTTTCTTTGGTATTTGCATTCTTCGGGGTGGTTGGGGGGTGTAACTGTGATGTATTGATATGCATTAGTGTGTGTGTTGTAGTGGGTGAGGGTGGGGGTGGGGGTGTTGCGTGTGTGTGTCCCTGTTTTTTTCCTCCCCCCTCCCCTGTGTCGTAGGTGCAGTACTCACCGTGGTCTTCGCCGCCGGCGTTCGTGCTCCTGGTAGAGGAGCAGGAAGACTATCGCAGGTAGGATATGGAGTTCCGGTTCCATGGTGTCCTCATTCCTCGTGGAGTGTGTAGAGGTGAGCGTTTTCCCTTCGAAATTCCTGTTTCCGCCGTGTTTTTATCCGCGGTGAATCCGCCCCAGAAAAGGTGGCGGATTGGCCTGTCATAATAGTGTGGGTGGTACATTGTCTCCCGCCTGTCTGTTGGCGGTGACCGCCGCGCTGTTTGTTTGTACTGCCGTGGCGGTCGGAGTGTTAAAGTGGCTGTCTTTGTTGGCAGTTTCCACCACGGTCGTATTTGCAATTTTTTTACTGCCGGCCTGTTGGCGGTCTTACCGCCGCTTTAGCACCGTCCGCCAGGGTTGTAATGACCACCAATGTCTGCTGGCTGTGACCTATGGCATAGGGTTGTGGGGGTATAAAGATGTTGGGAACCTTCAGGTAGAGGAAAATCGATTCTGTCACCGGTTGTTGGGTGTCCCACCCTCTACTCCCCATTTTTCTGTCCACCAGGAATTGTGTCTTGAATACTTACAGGATAGAATGAAGGTCGCCCCGTTGGAGCTGTGGTTTGCAATTTGGCTTAATAAAGAAGCTGTCCTCAACCAGCTGATTATTCAGGATTGCTTTCTTAGTGATCCCGCTTGTTCAGTCCCGTGGCTGAAATATATCAAAGGACTTCTGAATGAGATGGGGTGCCCTCATTTGTTTAAAAATCCACATTTGATTACCAAAAAAGACAAAACGTAGATATGTGACCGCTTCTTTGAGTTAAGGCGGGCGGCTCGGGAATCAAACAAATGTGCCCGGGCCCAGCCCCTTATTTCTTGTTTGTACATAATGTGTATGAGAGATTTCTTTAAACCCGCTTCATACTAGGGTCCCTTTACTGGTTACTGTCCTTTCCTCAAATACAGTTCTCCTCCAGCACTATCTGTATCTGCCCCTGTGATAAGCACTCCCCACACATGCTGCTACATTTCATGTTCTTCTGTAAATATTATGCGCCTCTAAGAAAATTGCACTTGTTATCTCTGTTATGAAATTATAGCTTTACCAATTGCAGGGCTGCTGTGCTTTTTCTTCGCCAGTTAAATGATTATGAGGTATGTAGCTCCATGGGCCTTTTTCTGAAAGGAGCGGTGGCCTGGCGTAGCAGGATGCTGTTTTAAAACAGTTGGGATGATTTGCTCGTAGGCGAGGACCTGTAAGTGTTTTTAATATTTTATATGTTTTTACATTTCATATGATAGGTGTTTTTTTTAATTGCATATGGGGGAGGACCTGTAAGTGTTACTTATATTTTATATGCCTCTTTATCTTGTGAGAATTTTAGTATCTTGAACTTATGTATGGTCTCGGTGATTTGCCTGTATGTTTTTATTGGTGTTTCTTTTGTGGATAGTAATACATCGGAATAAAGATTTTACTTACTTACTTACTGCATTAGTCATTCACATCACAGCTCTTCATTTGCACTGCTGCCCCAGGCAATTATTGGGCCCCTCTCTGTCTGGCTTTTTGGGGAACCTCAGCCTACATTCACTACTGTCTGTAGTGCACAGTCCGGTCTCATGTCGCTGTCTGACAGCCTGACAGTCATATCTACTTTGCACAGGTGAGCCATAGCTGGTTTGTAAAAAGATACTCTTTTCCACAAGTAATGTGGACCAGCTGCACACACTGATCGATAGACATGGCACAGCAGCTTAAAAATAGCATGCTTGTGAGCTAGTAGACAAGAGATTTTAGAGTAGAAGCCAGAACTGATCTGCTCGAATGTTTGTAGGTCATACAGGGAGTTGTGTTCTAAATGATTTGCAATCATAAAAATAGGTAATCTGTCATGCCCACATTCAGAGGCCCAGATTTTGGAAGGCCTAGCACCTCCTGGCGCCACATTAGTGTCATGTTGTTTGACACTAATGTGGCCCAACGAGTCCACAATTGCCACACCATATTTACAAAGTGATGCAATGCCTGCATTGCACCACTTTGTAACCCCTTGCGCCACATTATTCCTGCCCCAGGCATAATTTATGCAAGTATGGCATTTTGAACGCCTCCACAGAGCAGGTGCTGGAAGGAGGCACACCATTCTTCAAAATGGCCACATTGTACTGTGCAGGATTAGTTTAAAAACTTTGGGGCTAATTCTACACAGTACATCAACAGCGTCAAAAATGTTAACGTTATTGCCCCTACCCTGCGCCATGGTGCGCTGTATATTAAATACGGCGCACACATGGTGGCGGTAGGGGGCGCTAAGTGGCACAAGAAAAGTGGCGCTGAATTGGATGCATCGCCACTTTTCTTAAATCAGACCCAGAGTGTTTCCAAAGTCCAGTCATTTAATGACAAGTACCTGGATGATTTTTTTGGCACTAAATAGGTATCTAGATAAATATTCTGTGCAATAGGCACAGAATGTGATAGCATGATCCACATACAGAGGACACAAGATTTTTATGGATAGCTTATTGTTACTATGATCCCTAGATTACTCACTGCTTATTTGGAAGTAGGGGTGCGTCCAGGAATACTCGGCCACCAGGAGTCTTTTGAAGTCTGCCTTCCCAAACAGAATCACTTCAGTCCTATCCCAGTTCAGTTTGAAGCTGTGGTACAACATCCACGTGGCGAATGACGTCAAACACTCCACCAGAGCACGTCTTGTTGCTTCAACCTTTTCTGCTATTGATACAATTAACTGTGGATCAACAGCATATGATATTATTTTGAGCCCCAATGCTCTTACGATGTCTGCTAACGGGGCTATACAGATATTAAAAAGTGTGGGGCTCAAGGACGAGCCCAGGGGGACACCACATTTAACAGACACTGGATCAGATCTGAACTGTGGGAGGTGAATGGTTTACGATCTTCCAGACAGGAAAGACAGAAACCATCTGAGGTTGGTATAATGCAGACTGATCTCATGAGGCTGTTTGAAAAGGATAGCCGGGGACGCTGTATCAAAAGCTGCAGAGAGGTTGAGGATTAGGAGGACAGCAGATTTGTCCTCATACAACCTAATATAATCAATTACAGCCAACAGAGTGGTGTTCATACTATGATTAGCTCTAGAACCTTTCTATGAGACATCCAGTAGGTTGTACTCATCCGAGAAAGAAGAAGCTGTGACTTTATTAGCTTCTCAATAGCTTTTGCTGGATTGGGGAGTTAGGAAATAGAGCAACAATTTGCCGCATTGTGAGGGTCTCCTACATTCTTCAGCAGCTGGCCAATGCATGTTTCCAGTCGTGAGGAAGCTGCCATTCTGAGAGAGCTGTTAAATAGATGATTTAAAGAGAAGCATGGCTTGAAAAAATGTACTGGGGGCTTCCTCCTAGATTTGGGTTGTATAAGTTCGAAAGAGATCCAAGTAGTAGTGGATGCCGGATGGGTTCAACCATTTCAATTGGAAGGGGGGCAGTAACAGGCTGAGGGGCAGACTAGGAATAGAAAAAATGATTGACTTTATCTTTGAATCACATGCTAGATCAAAAGTTTGAGGAAGCCAGTATTGGTTGCACAGCACCTTGGTACCTCAGGGGTGATGTGCCGTGCTCTATAAATGCTTGATTGGTTGATTGATTGAATGATGGGCTGCCCTCAGGTGGCTGGATGAGCAAGCTCTTTCTCTATTTTGAAGAGTTGGCTTGATGAGTTCTGGTTTGCCTCTATTGTTTGTGAGAAACATTTTTGGCAACATTACTATGATAACTTTTGAGGATAATTAAAGTTTGATTGGTCTTCATCTGCTTTTATCAAACACCAGCATCTCTCTAGTGCTTACCTTCCTTTTTGTGATTTTAACTCAGAAGTATACAATTTAGTCATAGCAGAAGGTCTAGTTTGGTTAACTGGTTTTCAGAGGAGCATTTGAATCGATGGCCTTGGCCATGGGTCAGATAAACTGGGTAACATCCTCACTAGTGTTATGGGCATTGCTCAATCTGGACATCTGCAGTTCTTCAGGTAGGTTTCCTTTGAAGAGTTCTTTTGCATGGTCTGTGTTTAGAAGTGGTCACCTCAAGTGGGGCCTTTGTATGTTGGATAAAAGAGGTAGAAAACTTTATTAAGTCGTGAATTTGGACCAGGTGAGATTGAATATGGAGTTCACGGTGAGTGAGTTTAGGCTGGTGAAAATCCAGTCTGATCTGTGACTAATTTGTTGCTCTTTCACCTTCAGGTAATTGCATATAAAATAATGCACAGACCTTAAATGAAAGATAAATGCAAGTTAAAGTGATGGAATCGAAATGCACTCTTTTCCATTATGAAACCACAATAGAATAATGCAGGCACTGCAGTTGTCTGTGTCTAGCAAGAGAGCAACAGAAATGAGTCATGGTTTGCACAGTGGGGAATAGGGACTTGTTTATTTATAGTGCTATGAGGTCCCAGCTTGCGACTTAGAAGGCACAGTAATTACTTTAAAATTGTATCACACACAGTGTGTGTCACTCAAAGTGTCATGTTTGAAAAATGTCACTCATAATTGCACTTCAATTGAGAAAAGTTCAAACAAAAGCAACCTGAACACTTAATAGCTATGAGTGTGGGCTTTGTCACTGATGCTGAGAAGTTGCCTGATGTTTAGGATTGCAGCTTCTGTGCAGAGATTTGTTCTGAATCATCATTTGTAGCCCGAGAATAGTTGGTTTGTTTCTAGGACGTTTATCAACTCGGAAGTGACAACATATTATGATTTTAGACAGGAATGACAGGGAAGAGATGGGTACAGAGCTTGCAGATACTGATGTATTTGAGCCAGGTTTTTTCAGAAGGATGTGACTGGGTACTATATGGCTGGGAGACCACATGCAGTGAACGTTGAGGCCTATGGAGGAGAATGCAGATGTTGTGCAACATAGTAGTTCTCTTTTAGTCTGTCTTTGGATACAGACATATAGAAATCTGCAGGCTGTTGCTCATGTAGCTCCATCTCAGAAACCCCATGGACACCTGTGTGGACTGAGACATAAAGATCCTTTACCAGCTAGGTCAAAACATAGGTCCAGAAAGTGCCCTTGAACTTCATTTTTCCACCATGTTGATATTTTTTAAACTGTTATTAAGTTTTTATCATGTCGCACATTGGCAACAATAGTAGAGTCTGTACATTCACATGCAAAGACTCAGGGGCATATTTATGAGCCCCTCGCGCCACAGTTGCTTCACTTTTTGTGACGCAAAGGCTGCACAAACTTGGACTCATATCTATGAGGCCACACAAAGCCACTTTGCTTGGCTTTGAAAGGCCTCATAGATATGGAGAAGGCAAGGCAGGTTAAATTGCTGCATTGCCTTATTCTGTGCAATGGAGGCGTTCCATGGACGTTGCGGTGGGTGTTCTCACGCAACACCCATGGATTTTGACACATTCCCAGATTTATAAGACTGTGTTAACCTGGGGATGCGCCAAAACTTTCTCCTCTCCAGGGGAGGCGCAACAAGGAGAAATATGTTTGTTTATCCTTGTTCTTCCCATTTTTCTATGTGTGCTTCATTCTGCAGCACGAATAGAAACAAAAAAAAGCCTCCATGGATTGTTTTTGTGCAGGAAGGTGCCCCATCCTGTACAAAAAAAGTCCTACGTACAACACAGACACCCTTGCACCAGCCCATTGTGTGCCAGCGCAGGGGGAAAGAACAGGAATCCACTGTATTCCATAGGTACAGCACATTCCAGCCCTTCCCTTTGATGCGGGGCATAAATCTGGGCCTCTGTGTGCATACCCATTTCACTGCTATAGATATGTCAGATGACATAGGCTTGAGCGTATGGCCAAAGAGCTCATAGGCAGTAATGTTTGTGTTAGCTGTACTAAGCTAACAATCTATCCCAGTCCCCTTCCAGCACAAAAACAATCCTGTCAACAACACAGACAACACCGACACCCTTGCACCATGGTTGCAGTGTGCCTGCATTGGCGCTAGGCAGCAAATTGTGCACCAGCTCAAGGGGAAAGGACAAAATGCACTGTATCTTGTAAATACGGTGCATTTCTGCCCTTTCAAATTAATGTAGGGCAGTGCAGCAACTTGTGGCGCTGCCCAACTCCAATTTGGTGTAAATGTCCCTTAGTCTTTTGAGTTCCTCTTTGCTCCTCAGAAGTGCTGGTGCTCTCCCATTAAATGTACTGCAAAACTCCTGAGAATTGCAGGTATTCTACCATTCAGATTAAAGAAGTCCAGGTTCTCGGTTCCGGCAGTTCCTGCCCATTTCAAGCACTGCACATACTGGCAAAATGTCACTAATGATTTTGTTTTTAAAAATAGATCCAGACATGTATCCTGAGACAGATCTAGCATGCTGTTGTCCGACGCTGCTTGTGAAAGGAGATGAAGGCTCCTATACTCCAGGAATCTCATTTTCTTAAGTAATGACAGTGGTAAAGATGCTCCTCTCGCATCTCATCTGAGGTTTCGCCCTTCACTTTAGTAGAATTAACTTATACACACAAACTCAGTGTGGAAGTTTCTAATCAACATGGACTCAAAGTGTTAAAAATCTAAGATGACCTTCTAACCCTAATGATGCTCTGGAGTGACCTTGGTTGCAGCAACACTGCTTGACAGAGTCCAGTGACCTTAATATTGCTTAGAGTACCTCAAGTGCAGCACCTGGGTTAATTGTGTCCATTACTTCCTAGTGATGCTCTGGGTGACCGTAGGTGGAGCAGCAGAGGTGAGAAAGCCCAGTGGACATGGTTGGAACAGGTAGAGTTACCAAAGGGTCAGTAGTTTACCAGCCTGTTTTCTGTTGTTATGTTCAGGCCAGTAAACAACTGGAATTACAAGTGAGTTTTGGTATGTTATCTCTTTTAAAATCTAACCTGAAAACAGCAATCATGTGAAGAAATCACTTAAAGTGCATTTGAGAGCTTCCTGAGTGATTTCTAAATGATGATTAGAGCAAACAGTGATAACTGGCATGTTACAACAGAATGCTGAGAATTGTACACAAATTATTTTTCACCTATCAGGTCTTGGCTCTTTCAGAAAAGCAAAATGCAAACAAATTGCTAATATTTTTTCTGAGAAAGGTGACAACGCTAGCAGCAACACTCCAGTAATCTCTAATGCTCCTCTGAATGACCACTGTTGCAGCAGCGGGGGCAACAGAGTCCAGTAATCCTAATAATGCTAAAAGTGACCTTAGGTGCTGCAAGTAGAGTGATAGAGCCCAGTGGTTCTTAATGGTGCTGTGAGGGATCTCAGTTGCACAGCACCAGGTGAGAGAGTCCAGTAATCCTAATAATGCTAAAAGTGACCTTAGGTGCTGCAAGTAGAGTGATAGAGCCCAGTGGTTCTTAATGGTGCTGTGAGGGATCTCAGTTGCACAGCACCGGGTGAGAGAGTCCAGTAATCCTAATAATGCTAAAAGTGACCTTAGGTGCTGCAAGTAGAGTGATAGAGCCCAGTGGTTCTTAATGGTGCTGTGAGGGATCTCAGTTGCACAGCACCAGGTGAGAGAGTCCAGTAATCCTAATAATGCTAAAAGTGACCTTAGGTGCTGCAAGTAGAGTGATAGAGCCCAGTGGTTCTTAATGGTGCTGTGAGGGATCTCAGTTGCACAGCACCGGGTGAGAGAGTCCAGTAATCCTAATAATGCTAAAAGTGACCTTAGGTGCTGCAAGTAGAGTGATAGAGCCCAGTGGTTCTTAATGGTGCTGTGAGGGATCTCAGTTGCACAGCACCGGGTGAGAGAGTCCAGTAATCCTAATAATGCTAAAAGTGACCTTAGGTGCTGCAAGTAGAGTGATAGAGCCCAGTGGTTCTTAATGGTGCTGTGAGGGATCTCAGTTGCACAGCACCAGGTGAGAGAGTCCAGTAATCCTAATAATGCTAAAAGTGACCTTAGGTGCTGCAAGTAGAGTGATAGAGCCCAGTGGTTCTTAATGGTGCTGTGAGGGATCTCAGTTGCACAGCACCAGGTGAGAGAGTCCAGTAATCCTAATAATGCTAAAAGTGACCTTAGGTGCTGCAAGTAGAGTGATAGAGCCCAGTGGTTCTTAATGGTGCTGTGAGGGATCTCAGTTGCACAGCACCGGGTGAGAGAGTCCAGTAATCCTGTTGATGCTCTCTGTGACATCAGATGCGGCGTTACTGAGTGAGAGAATCCACTAATCTTAATTATACTCTGAGTGACTGCAGCTGCAGCAATACTGGGTGACAGAGTCTAGAAATCACAATGATGCTTTGAGTAACCCCAGGTGCAGCAGCAGGGGTGCGAGAGTCCAGTAATCCTAAGAAGTGTCTGTCTGACAATTCAGTTGCAGTGGCAGCCCTGGGTGAGAGAGTTCACTATTCCCTAATGTTGCTTGCAGTGACCTCAGTTACAACAGAGGGGTGAGAGAGTCCAGTAATCCTAATAATACTCTGTGTGACCTCAGATGCAGCGGCTGGGGTGTGAGATTCTAAAATCCTTATGTTGCTGTGAGTGACCGCATGTTGGAAAATGGCCCTCTCTGAAGGGTCACCCAAACCTTTTGCCTTTTACGGTCCACTTTTTTGCTGAATTTGTTTCTGTTGGCCTTAGGACTCTGAGCACTGCTAAAGTGCTTGTGCTTCTCCCCTAAACATGGTAACATTGGTGGATACACAATTGCAATATTTAATTTACTTGTAAGTCCCTTGTAGCGTGGTATACCATATACCTAATGCCTGTAAATTAAATGCTACTAGTGGGTCTGCAGCTCTGCTTGTGCCATCCACACAAGTAGCCCTTTAAACATGTCTCAGGCCTTTCATTGCAGGGCCTGCATGTGCAGTTTACTGCCACTTAGGCTTGACATTTTAAACTACTTGCCAAGCCATAAACTCCCCTTTTATTTCACACAAGCCCCCCCTAAGGTAGGCCCTAGGTAGTTCTAAGGGCAGGGTGCTGTGTAAGTAAAAGATAAGACATCTACGTGAGGGGGCCCCCTGCAAAGAACATGGGGAGCCCCCTCCGGATTCATGCAGGAGCTCTAAGGCCAGAGTTGTGCTGAGGGGGCCCCCTGGAGCTCGGACCCCCCTGCGCCACAGGGACTGCGGGGCCTTTGCTACACCACTTTATGCCATGCAGAGTACTGCAGAGTGATGGTGAGGTTTAACCACCACACTGTCCTGATGCGCTGCCCCGCCTCCTCTGGCCTCTTGGAGCATGAAGCTGCAGGCCACGCCCTCTCCTGTCTAGCAGGATGAAAGGGGAATCGTGTGGATGCTTCACTGGCTAGGTGAAGCCTTCAGCCAGCATTTGCCCTCCACACCTTTTCCATGGAGTGACTTTCATAGTATTTTACCTAAATTCAAAAAAAGGAAATTGTACGAGTTAAAAATAACATAGACCTTGAAACTGAGACACACAATCATGCTGCTTGCCATAGTGCAAACAATCTGCCTTAATAACTTTCGCCCCCAGGGCTTTAAGTGGGCAGGATCTTTCTGGGTCTCAGACCCGCAGTAATTAAAAACAAACATTGAAGCTGGTCCCTATTGGGTCTTATATTCTTGTCCTTACATTTAACGCAAAACAGGGATCGATTTCCGAACATGGAACCCAAAAATAATTCATCCATGTCAGCGATTTTGTTCCTGTTTATAGTTCTCATGTCTTACCTAATGTTGCATTTCCTAAGAATGTTAGCTATTTCCAGGATGTTGTGTTTCTGTATTTTTTTCGTGTAACATATTACTCTTGTATGGTGCATACTTTGAACTAAGTCACCTTCAGTTGTTTATAAGGGGCTGCAATAAAGAGCTCTGGAGCTGAGGCTGAAGGCAGCGCGAGTTTCTCACAGTGCCTGTCAGTGGCTCAAAGAGGTGTTCAGAATACAAGGTCATGCAATCCTTGGCTCTCTGCAGAGCACAGAGAGCAATGGGCATGCATTCCTGCTCCAATTGTGACTGCTCAACTGTGCGTGAGGGAGGTAGACAGCAATCAAAACACAAAAGCAAATGCAGGGTGTACAGGTGACTGGGAATCACAGAAATGTAGTTTACATGTTTAAGCCTGGTCCTTAATTCAAATGAACACGCTCCTTTTAGGTTCCCCCACTTCTTTCATCCCATTTAAAGCCATGGCCTCTCCTGAGCTGGCTAAACATTGAAGCCACAGTAAGTAATTGACACACTAGCAAGTACCTAGCCAAATGATTGCTGATTCTATATGTTAACCTTACTCAAAAGGTAACAAGTAAGAACAATAAATAAATAAAACACTGACAAATCAAAGTTAATCTTTAATCCCAAAGAAGACCACCCACTGAAAGCATAGGTTGCATCTGTGTAGACAGGATGGAGGTGGGAGGAAGATTGGCACACTTGCTGTGCTTGCTCCCTGTGGGTTTTGTAAAAGTACATTTTGTCCCTTCCGTGACTAGCCCTGCGGCGAGTAGTAATATGGCTCAGTGCCTGTTTCAGGCCTAAGTGCCCATTATTCCTGTGCCCCACAGTGCATGATGGAGCAACACAAAGACAGTGAGTCTTTCAAACTGCATGGGATTCCTGAATACTGTATATATGAATAAGTAATGCTCGGTGGCCAGCAATAACTATATGAAACCTGAATATAATTTCTTTTTACACTCTACCTGTCATATCACTATTCAGCTGTAATAAGAAAATGAGTCAGTCAACCACAGTTCCACCACAAAAACAACACACTAAAATATGCAAAAAATGCTCAAAACGCTAATGGTCAATGAAATAATTACAGTTTCACATGTCATCTAAAACCTAATCAGCTTGACCTTTTGCATAAGTTGTAGATCCTTGACTCAATTCCTCCTTAACATTTCTTTCACAGATAATAAGTATCTCCCCATTGCACACGTTAGATCAAGATACCTCATATCCAATAAAAAAGGCTGCTATTTCATTAAAGCTGGCCTCAACAGGGATTTCTATAGCTCTGTAAACCAGAATCTAATAACAGACCCGCCAGCGAACACGGTGCCTTCGTATGTCACACGATTGTGGCTCCCTTCACACGGTCACACGGTGAGAGCTGAAATCAAATGGTAGAAGGGAAAACTAGCTGGAAACCTGCACAGAGTGGCTTTCCTGATTGTTTTCGGAGGCTGTAAGCAGTCCATGTCCATTAAGGGGTGTGAACTTTGGTTTTTTTTGGGAGGGGAGGCAGATGAGGGGTTGTGTTTTTTTGGGGTGGGGAGGTTGGTGGAGGCCAGAGACCCTCTAGGTAGCTCTCTGCATAAGGCCCGCCCCCTCTTCACACTGTGATATTTCTTTAGAAATTGGCAGATATGAAATAAAATATGGCAAAGATAATATTTCATATTTATACCACACTGACATGTGTTGTTCGCATCTAAGATAGATCTTGTAAAAGGTGAATCTCTTCAGGAAGAAGATGATCCAAAACTAGCTTATTAAGTGCAATGCAAATAAAGCTGCATCCATCAATGATGTCCAGCTTCTACCTGCCCATCATAACTCCTCACATTTAAACATACACATTCTAAGCACTTAGCAACCAAGAGGAGTTCTAAAGGTTGAGGAGGGTGTGATGGCAGACAGAACATGAATGCCTAGGATACCACACACCTCCCTCCCAATAACATAAACAAAAAAATCTAAAATACATATACAAATTCTAATATTGTAATATGCTCTTCAGTAAGTACAACAAACAAGTGTTATGACACCCATAAGCAATGCATATTTGAAAAATAACTTTGAAAAATATGTAAACAGTATCATATATAATCATTGAATCTACTTGGTTTCTTTACCATCGTCTTACTTTTCCTTCTCTCCTCACTAAGTACATTCTCTGTTGTACCTGTGACACTGAAACCACCACCTGCTACCCAAATTCCAAATGCAATGAACACTTGCATTTACTGCATGTTTGAAAAGTTTTATAACTTTTATGGGTTGACTAAACTTGTCAGTCAGACCCTCTTTTCTAGGATTGTTTATCTTTACCCACTCTGCAACTTTGAAGTTTTTGTTTTTTACCGCCATCCTTCCATCAAAATTTTACTTCCTTTTCTTTATTGTTTCATTTTCTTTGTCCTCCTAACATTCTTTAATTATAGATCCACTACCTCTTCCCAAGGTTCTCATTTTATTTTCCCATGAGAGACCTACGTGATTGTTTGGAGATCCTTTCTTGAACAAGAAGAAAGGAGTTACACCAGTTGAAGAATGCAGTATCAGTCTGTACTTACTGACCATGGTTTTAAGTTTTTTCATCCAGTTTAACCCATTAACCAGAGAATGTTGAATGCTATCTTTAACAACTTTGTTGAAGCACTCCATCATCCAATTAGCTTCTGGGTGACATAAGGAAGTGTTTTTATGCTTAATGCCTCTTTCTCACAAGAACATTTCCATAGATTTTGAAATCAACTGAACCCCGTTACTGGCAACAGAGATTCTGAAAAACCCTCTCTTCTAAAAACATCCTCTAAGAAGTCCATAACTACATTAGTCTCTAATTAGTTCACAATTTCTACATCAGGCCATGTGGAATACATGTCCATACTTTGATTATAAATGTGTCAGTACTAGAAATTCTTAAAGGTCCAATTGTGTGTAGAGCCACATCAACCCACGGACCAGATGCCCTGTCTCTAACCACCATAGGTTGAGTTCTGCATTTTAGTATTATTTTCACTTATCTTACAGTCTATGTTAGTGGTTCCCAACCTTTTTGACTTCTGCAGACCCCCACTTTATCATTACTGGAAACTGGGTACTCCCACTGAAACATTATTAGAATCCAAGGACCCCCTCCACTGACTGCTGGGACCTAATCTGTTAATATTATTTAATTTTCCAAGCAGTCACTGACCCCTTGTGGAGGCTTCGCGGACCCCCAGGGTCACCCGGACCAAAGGCTGGGAAGCACTGGTCTCTGTATTCTCATACCACTCTTTCAATCATTAAATCCACCCAGGCCACCAATAGCTCTCTCTAATTCTTTCTTTAGTCCTGCAGATTCCTAGATGACCCTCATGGACACTCTCAATCAGTCTCATCCTTAAATTAGCTGACAGAACCAATCTATTGTTCTCATGATCAGCCCATTTTCTTCAGAGAGTTCACCTTTGACACTAGAATATCCTTTGAAAATTCTATTATTTTTCTCCTTACATGACCACCCATCCTTCACTTTGCTCTTTACTGCTTGTAATTCCTTGTCATTCTCTTTTTCTTTCCTCCATTCTTCTTCTTGCATGATGCCACTGGACACTAAGCATCCTTTCACATTCTCATCCATAAATTCATCTTCTTCACACTGTGCCTGCTTACCATCTGTGCTGTTAGACCAATATAGTCTTGATCAACAATCCACCACCATGTTCATTACTCCTGGCAAATATGATACTACAAATTCAAATTCCTTTAATACTACTACCCATATGCTTATACTATCGAATTACTGCATCAATCCCTTTTTTTCCAAAACTTTCTACTAATGGTTTTTGATACATCTTTACTTCAAAGAGACTACTCCAAACACATTTCCTGTGTTTTCCTGCTGCCCAATAAACAGTCACGGCTTACTTCTCAATTACAGAATAATTGAGCCCCTTTGCACTGGCATAATTTCTCAGAATGGTCTTGGCTCCTGATACAAAGCTGCCCAGAGTAGATGCCTCCCTCAAATTCACCTTCACACCATGAATCTCTGCCTCACATGCTTCTGACCTAGTAAACTCTGTTACTTTATTGAAATTCCCCTATGTTATTACATCTTTCAGAGAAGTTAGAAATAAACTTGCAGGAGTATTCAGCTGTCGCTAAGAATTTCACTAATTCTTCCTTATTAGTTGGACTCTGCATTTTTGCAGTTGCTTTCAACAGGTCCTCTTTGGGACGAATACCTTCAAATGTAATCACATGTCCTAGGTATTCAATCTCTGTTGTACCAAATTTGCACTTTTCATGTTTTAATGTTAAACCATTTATACTGAACACCTTTAATACTTCTTGCAATCTTTTATCATTTTTTTAACACTTCTTGCAATCTCTTATCATGTTAATGTCTTGTTTAAACATATGCAGGGACATCATCTTGGTATATTTTTACTCCTTTCCCTTCCTCCAACATGTGTTCCATAGCTCTATGAAATATTGTTGCTGCTAAAATCAAGCCAAACAGCATACACTAGTATTTAAATGTTTCAAACAAGATTATGAACCCTGTGAGATCTTGGGATGATGGATGCAAGGCAATCTGATGACACGGCAAGGTTAAATCCAGTGAAGAGAAAAATCCAGTCCCTTCTAGACTACACAACATTTCTTTTATTTTAGGTAGGGGATAATGGTCAACCACTACTGCCTTATTTAGTTCTCTCAGGTCAGCACAAAGCCTTACATCCCATTAGCCTTCCTTGCCATAACCACAGGTGACAACCATTCTGTTCCTTCTACCTCTTGAATGGCACCATAATTCTGTAACCTCTCCAACTCTTTCTTCAAAGCTCGACTTACCATAATGGGTACACCTCTCACCATGCATGCTTTGGGCACTGATACAGGTTTTACTTTTATTTTGTGTATGTAATGTCTCAAGCATCCTAAATCTTCATTAACATCTTCTGGAAATTGTTGTTTTATAATAGTTTTCTTACTAGAGTCTTCACTCACAGTGGCTACGTTTTCTCTCTACACTTTAATTTTGCAGAAGGTGTTTCATTGGGATCTAAATTACTTCTAAGTCTTTCTGATGGTACCAACTAATTTAAGAAATGCCTTTAAGTCAGACATATTTGTTTCCTGGAATCATTCTATCTTTTAGTTCAGTAGTGCCAAAGAAGTGCTCTAACAACTCAATTGGCCTTCCTACATGTTTTTTTCAAGCTTATATCTGCTTTCAGATTCTAAGGTACTAAGGTTATGTTTGCACCAGAATTGAATAGCATATTGACTGGACACCCATTTACAGTTACCATCTCATAGGGACTGTTGCTTGAACCTTCTTTTATGTGCAAAACAAATTCATCGCTCTCCTGATCACAGTAGCACCACTTCTCTTACTTTCTTCCACTCCTTCATGGTTTTACAACAAGACGTGAAATTACCTTTCTTCCTGCATGTCCTACATTTCCACATCTGTAACATTTACCCTGAAACTTCTTCATATGTTTGAGACCCTTCACCTCGGGCTTAGTGACATTAGAGTTCTCTAACTTTTTTCATAACTTTTGAGCATTCCTTTTAACCACAGCTACACATACTTGGGACTGTTCAGTTGTTTTTTCCATAGTCAATACTTCATTTAATGAGGGATTATCCCTTACCCATATAGTCTTGCTTGCCTTATCCAGAATACAATCCAGCATAAATTGATCTCTTAATCTTTCATCTGTGGTAACACCAAAGTTACAAGTTGAGGCTAGTTTCCTCAATTCTGAAATATATTCTTCAATACATTCACCCACACATTGCATTCTCCTCCCAAAATGATATCTTTCCATAACAGTACTTACCTTGGGTAAATAATGTAAATCTAGCTTTGTCAGACTTAGTTCATACTCATTCAACCCATTCACATCATTGTCATTTAAATCAGGTAGATGCTCAAGCACTTCCTGTCCCTCAGGAGCCAGGTAGTGTAGTGATAATGATGTTTTCTGCTCACCACTTACATGTGTGTCACAAACCATGGCATAGTGACTAAACACTTTTTCCACTTCTGCCAAGCTATTACAGGTTCTCCAGGTAAGGTCAAAAAGAATGGTGGCACAGTAACATTATGCATAATGACCACTGAATCATATATGTTCTTGTACCTTGAATACTAAGTATTCACACTCACTCTCCAAACAGACATATACACCGGTATCCGAATTGATATCGTAATCCACAATGCACATACTTGTGCACCCATATCCAATCTGATATCTGAGTTCCTATATTTAAGAAACTAAATAGAAAACAATACCAAACAACTAAAATAGATGTTATTGTGATGGAAAATGTTTTCTTTGTCCAGCTTTAGTCTTGAGTAAAGAAGTAGAATTGTCTTTGTTTCCACAAGCCTGCTGCATGTGAAATCTAAATCTCTAATCTGCTTCTTTTTTACCAGATTCATCCACTGTTGTTGATGCTCCTTTTTAAAAATGAAGGTTCATGTGCTCTAAATCGAAGCTTTTTCTTTTTTTTTTAAACAACTCCTTTATTAGAGCACCATAAAGATTTCGTCTACACGATTGTAGGAGGCTGGCCTGGTTTGTAGGGGGTACCTAAGGTACTTACACCTTATACCAGGTCCAGTTATCCCTTATTAGTGAAATGTAGACAGCATCTAGAAGCCAGGCACGCTAGGGGTAGTGTGGATGAGCAGCCTAGGCCTAACTAGGAGACATGCAAAGCTCATGCAATACTGTAGTCACACAGTACTCACACACATGAAAGTGAATACTCAGTGTTGCAAAACTAAAGGTACTTTATTTTGGTGACACAAATGCCAAAAAATACCATAGAGACTATACTCGCTTCGGAGGTAAGTAATACACAAATTATATACACTAGTATGCAGAAATAGCTGTAAAAACAGTTAGAAAACAGTGCAATTAGTGAAAATCACAATAGTTAGAAATGGGCCTGGGGGAACACAAACCATATACTATGAAAGTGGAATGCAAAAGTTGGTTTCCCACCTAGGGAAGTGTAGTGTGTAGAGGGGTGCTGGGAGTATTAGAAAATACCAAAGGTAAGTAATAGAATCCACCCAGGGGGCCAGGAAAACAGGAGTAAATCACAGTAACTTTCCTAGAACACACAAGAACATGAGAAAGAAGTTTATGCAAGAACCAGAAGAGACTGCAAGACACCAACGATGGGTTCCTGGACCGGAAGACCTGTGGAAGAAGGGGACCAAGTCCAAGAAGCACTGGAGAGTCCAGGGAGAACAGGAGCCCCTGCTAACCCGGATGAAGGGTCAAAAGAAGAACCACCAGTGAAGAACAACAGTCAGTACTGCACCCAAGAAGACAGATGTGGGTTCCTGGTTGGTGCAGAAGATGTCCCACGCCGGATGGGTGATTGCAGTCTGGTTTGCGTCACTGGATTCCGCCAACAAGCCTTGGCACACACAAAGCTCGCGGTTAGCGGAAAATGACGCTGCCCAGGACCTGGTGAACTCTACCCAGGAGGGGGTGAGAGAGGGGGCTCTCAGCAACTCAGAGAGCCCTCAGAAGACCAGGAAGCGTGTACGGAAGTCCCACAGCACGAGGACAAAAAAGGTGCAAAAGGAGGCCCACACAGCACTTCACAAAGGGATCCCACGCCCCCGGAAAACCACAGAGGAGGCTGTGCGTCGCAGGAAGGAGTGCTGGGGGCTGGAGCTGCACAGTGCATGAAGAAGTTCGTGAAAAGATGCCAACAAGCCTTGACAACTGCAAACCATGTGGTGCGCAGGGGTACCTTCTTGCGTGCGGAGGCAAGCTCTTACCTCCACCAAAGTTGGACAGTTGGACGTCTTCAGTCCAGCACCTGTGATGCTGGATCCATGCACTTCATCAGGAGAGGGGACCCAAGTTACCAGTCGTTGCTGCAGAGGGGTGCCTGTTGAAGCAGGGAAGTGACTCCTTCACTTCAAGGGAGATTCCTTTGTTCTTCTGGTGCAGGCTGAACACTGGCTGTCCTCTGAGGATCTTTGACCGGGAAACAGTTGCAGTTGCTGGCAGGAGCTGAAGGTACAATGTTGCAAATGTCGTCTTTGCTTCTTTGTTGCAGTTGTAGAGTTCCTGGAGGGTCCAGGTGCAGTTTCTTCAGTAAGAAGGTGAAGTAAAGGATGCAGAGGATTCCTGCTGGAGTCTTGCAATCCGAATCTGAAGAACCACCCAAGAGAGAGACCCTAAATAGCCCTGAAAGGGGGATTGTTCAGCTACATGGTAAGCACCTATCAGGGGAGGGCTCTGACGTCACCTGCTGGCACTGGCCACTCAGATGCTCCCAGAGTTCCCTGCCACCTTGGAATCCAAGATGGCGGCAAAATTCAGGGACCCTCTGGAGGAGCTCTGAGCACCACCCCTGGGGTGGTGATGGACGTGGGAGTTGTCACTCCCATTTCTGGGGGTCCCTGAACCGTTGTAGACTGGACTATGCAAGGAGGGCACTATCTGTGCCCTTCAAAGCATTTCCAGAGGCTCTGGGAGGCTACTCCTCCCATGCCTGTAACACCTATTTCCAAGGGGAGAGGGTGTAACATCCCTCTCCCAAAGGAAATCCTTTGTTCTTCCTTCCTGGGCTTGAAAGCTCAAGCAACAGGAGGGCGGAAGCCTGTCTGTGAGATGGCAGCAGCTGGGGCTGCCTGGAAAACCTCAGAAGGCTGTAATGGAAATACTGGGGTCCTCTAAGGAGCCCCCAGAGTGCATGGGATCATACAACCAATGCTTGCAAAAGCCTTGGGGTATGATTCCAACATGTTTGATACCAAACATGGCCATATTCGGATTTACCATTGTGGAGCTGTGCATAGGTGGTGACCTCTGTCCAGTGCACGCGTAAAATGGCATCCCCGCACTTACGTCAAGTCTGGGAAAAGGGCCCTGGTGGTCGTGGGGGCACCTCTGCTAGTGCAAGGGTGCCCACACACACAGGTACTCTGAACCTACCCTTCAGGGTTGGAAGGCCTGCAATATGGGTGACTTATAAGTGACCTGGTGCAGTGTAAATGGCAGTGAAAGGGTGCATGCACCATTTCACATAGACTGCAATTGCAGTCCTGCAGAAGCCGTTGCATGGGCTCTCTATGGGTGGCAAAAGAAATGCTGCAGCCCATAGGGATCCCCTGGAACCCTAATGCCCTGGGTACCTAGCGACCATATACTAGGCACTTATAAGGGGTGACCAGTATGCCAATTTTGGGTGAAATACTGGGGTTACCAGTATGCAGCGACACAATTTAGAGGCAAGAGAGCGTAAGTCAAACACACTGACATCAGGCAGAAATTGGGGAATAACATGTCAAAAAGAGAGTACTTTCCTACAATGATGGCCTGGCGGTGCTGGTGGTCCTAATCTGCCAGGGCAGTACTGCAAGCAGCGCCGCCCTGGGGATTACGACCCCCCTCTCCGCCAGTGGTTTCATGGCGGTAACCCCACCATGAGAAGGCTGGCAGAGACGGGGTCCTAGTACAGATTACCTCTTACCTCCAATTATTTATTTAGGGGTTATTTTCTACAAGCTGAAGCATTGGTCAGGAGTCAAATGGTCCTCCTGGAATCCCCTACCCTTGTCCAGTGATTATTGAATTTGCCTCTGCCCACTCTTTCATCATTTCCAGGAGAATTTTTGAGAATATTTTACTGCCACATCTAATAGGTTAATCTGCCTATAGTTTCAGGGAGGATAAAGGATCCCTTTTTTGTAGATTGATTTAATAACTGTGTGCATTCAGAATAAGACAATGACATGGCAGCAATGCTGTAATGCCGTTGAGTTGTAATCTCACAATGCTTATTGCCAGAGAAAGCAGACAGTGTGATAGGCTTATCACTGAGAAGAATTACAGCTGCTGCTGAAGCCAGAAAGGAAGAAGTAGCATTTCAGCTCTTTTTTCCCTAAATGTTCCCTCCTGGAAGTCCACTATAATTAGCTGATAAAGAAGCATTTACAGTACTATGTTTATTTATTGCTCTGCTGGATTTCACTGCAGTAATCAGGAATCTATCTGTAGGTTCCAACACATCGGAACCCAAAGGTGGCTTTTTACAAATGATTTACTTTCAAGAGTTTAACATATGTAACTACATATTGTCATCTTTATTTTCACAGTACAGGATACATATGTATTCTATATTCTTTCATTTAAATAATGGGGGCAATTACGAGTTCGGCAGACGGTCTTCACCGTCTGCCGAACTTCCTATGCGGAGGTTGCCCCCACACAGGCTACCTCCCTGCCAACCCCATTAAGAGTTTCCCACTAGACTGATGGGTGGAAACCTCGGTTTCTGCCCACCAGCATAGCAGGAAACAGACTACAGCATTGTCACCAGCTCATAATCAAGCCGGTGACATTGCTGCAGCCCGCAGGGTGCAACTGCACCATCGCAATGTTCACTGTCTGCAAAGCAGGACTTTCAGATGCTGATGTGAAATATCACCTTAGTGAGGTGGTGCCTGATTTTTCATATTCACTAAGTCACCCACCAATATATTCCTCTCGGTGAGTGAAACACCCACTTGAGGGATCTCTCCATGACCTACATATCACACATGCCTTAACTATGAGTGATGAAAGCTTGTTATATTCTGCACTGCTGGATCTGTCCTGCAAGGAATGGAGCATTCCACATACTGCACCCAGGGATAGGAGGGGGCTTCCTCTGTTACTATCATTCTGTATCTGTTCTGAGAGGAAGCAAAGCTGGCACTGCTGCTGCTCGACCTGTACCTGTGATCCGATGGAGAAAGTGTGCACAGCTGCCACTGTAGCTGTACCTGTCCTCTGGAGGAGGGTAAATAGCACTGATTCTGTCTAAGGTGCACCTGGTCTATGAAGAAGGGGAGTTTCTATTGTTGTTCACCCATCTTGTGAAAAAACAAAGGATATCTCGAATAGACTTACATGATGTCAGGGAATCCTTCACAATATTTGATTTGGTAGCCTTAGTCCTGAGGAAGGCACCAAACCCCATAGAAGCAATATGTGAGCACCGAGACATGGTGAAAGAAGAGAGTAGCAGGGATGTTTGCTTGACCCTCCTGCTTTGAATTTTGTGATAGGGCGTTACCAGTGAAAGCATGTTAGCTCATCCACACACAACTTTAATATAGGTCTGATAGTTTAACACATATAGAACAAGAAGCACTACCTCACCCTTGGAGACTGTATAAGAAATGGACTGTGGTACTCTCAGATGCATCCCCATGCTTGTGCAACGGACTGATGAAGCATACCACACGCAGTAGGTGAGGGTTCATCCTCCTGTACGAAAACATGAGTGTATCGTAATTCTATAGGAGATTTGGTTATTTCTTCAAGGAGTTTTCTACCTACTTCTTGTATATGCATGCCTGTTTATAGAGGTCATCCAGCTGTCCTCTATGGCCTACCGGTTCAGTGTGGTAGCCTCTGTTTTGTAGATGTCCTATATATGTGCAAGAATCGTGTGATGTTCCTGTTGCAACTGCTACCTGCCTGTAACTTATACTTTGTTTTAGGGAAGGTTTGCTACTGCCTTTGCATTACCAATGCTTGTTTCCGTGCATGGGGTGAATGAGAGTGAACACTCACATAATGCGTGAGCAGAGTTTACTTTTGGTTTTACATGGGAAACAAGTCGTTTTTGGAATAGACGAGGTGGCTTTGGGAAGTTTTAAGACATAGCTGACTAGTGGTTCAATGCCATGCGTAAGACCTTCGGACAGTTCTGGGTTTTTAACCAACAGCATTTTGCTTGCTGGGGTTTGAGCCCATAGTGAAAATGTTAGAAGCAAAACTACAAGGCCCAAATTGCAACATGCTGTTGGCTAAGCAGCCAGGAATGGCTGATAGTGTCATATGCCATATGCTGGTCAGGCTTGGGAAATGCAAAATAACATTCGGAACTAGGAAGTCACTGGTAAAGCAGCCTACTGGGTGAGAAGGCAGAGATAGTCTTTCAGATGCAAATATCTCACAGTTAACACTGTGCTAATATCAACACTCTTTCAAAAACTTGAGAAGTGTTACAATGAGAACAGCAGCTGGACGTGTCGGAAGAGACAAAGGAAAGAAAAAACATGTGCTAGCACCCCTCCGCCGCAGCCCATTCTCGGCCTAAAAATTGGTGTGATCAGTGGTGGTCCTCAGCATCTTGAACAGGTGCAGCACTGAGGGGGGATTGAAGAGTCAGGTGCACTTGCATTCAAAAGTTTTCAAAGAGGTTTGCACCAGTTTGCCTGTCTAGAGCATCGTTACTTAGGCTGCATCTGGGCAGCTCCAAAAACTAATAACCTACCAGGGAACAGCTACTCCTCAATGCACAGAAAAGTAAGGAATCTAACCACAGGCCTCCAAGTGACCGCAGCAAGACCATTGGGATGCTGATGTGGAATACCACCTAAACGAGAAAGGTGTCAGAACTCGCATTCATTCATCCACCTATACATTCCTCTCTGTGACTTCAGCACCCACTCCTGAGATCTTTCTGTAAGCTGTATGTCACTCATGTCTAATCTGCACATGTTCTGTGAAAGATGAAAGCTTGAGTAGTCTGCCCTGGTGGATCCGTCAGTGGGGAATGGAAGATTGCACTTACTGGCTTCTGTAACTAGGGATGTTTGCTTTGTAACTACCACGCTGCCCCTGTCGGTGAGGGAATGAAACTTGCACTGCTGCTTCCACATTTGTGCCTGTCCTGGTGAAAGCAAGTGCTTCTACTGCCCTAGCTGGACCTGTCCTCTGCAGGAGGGAAACTTACACTGTTTCTTCCCAAGTTGTTCTATGAAGAATGGGTGTTTCCACTGCTGTTGCCAAATGTAATGAAAAAACAAAGGATATTTTAAATACACATGCATAACATGTCCAGAAGATTTTGTGGGACCTGAGACAAAGACTAGTTGTGGGGCCCTGGTTTTCATCCCAGCTTCCCAACTTGACCAAGCTATGTGACTTTGGGCAGTCACTTTTCTTCGCTGTGCCTCCTATTCTGTGATCAATTCACTTAAGAACACCTTGAAATAATTCAGTTTAGGAGTGCACTGTACAAAACCCACTTTTGTATGTGAAATAATAACCCATGATGTTGCTCCACCTGTACCTTTATTGTGTTGTGAAGCTTCGTATTCAACATTCCACTAAACAAAATAAAAGGTTTGCATTGCCCAATGCTTTTTCTAAATGCATGATGTGAGTGAAGTGTAACAGATATGAGAGCAAGTTGACAGCCAATTGTGGCATTTTAGCCGCTGGTATTTGTAGCCCATAATGTCCATAAAGCTAAGAGCCACACACAGTGCTACATGCTGTTGTCTAAGAAGCCATGACTGGCAGATGATATCATGTCATGTCACTTGGAAGATTTGTGAAATACAAAATAAATTGTAGCTCCTGAATTTCTGCCTTTTTTCTTGATGGTCATTAGGGGTTAAACAACCTAGTGGGTGAAAGGGCAGAGATAGCCTTTCAAATGCAAATCACTGCTAATGGGCTAACAATCACAATCCTTGGAAAAAGGGCATGCTGAAAACTATGGGCCTTATTATGCGGTCTCATGACCGCCAGCCTCGCGGTGGCGGTTGGACCGCCACACACCAGGCAGTCCGACTGGCCGATTATGACCCTGGCGGTCGTACCGCCGCCACCACAAGGAACATGGTTCTTAACACGGGTGACGGCAGTCAGAGTCGTGGTTAGCCATGGTGGCGCTGAGTTCAGCACCACCATGCTGATCATGACTACACTTTCCGCCAGCATTTCCATGGCTGGGACCCTGTCATGGAAAGGCAGGTGGTAAACCAGTGCTGGGGTCCACCGGGGTGCTCCTGCATTGCCCATGCACATGGCATGGCAATATTTTCCTTATTAGCAGATAGAGTAGAGGTAGACAGGGTGGCAGAGGACTTTACTGCCTTTACTGTGCCTGCCAAATGTAGAGATGTCCGCCAGCATAGCAGACATCGCTAAACATTGGCAGGGACCGCTGTCATGGTGGCTCCTGTCGATGCATGAAACATTTAACAGACGGCTCTGTCAGCCATGATGGATGGCTGTCAAACGTTTCCAAAAATGTTTATTTTTCAAAAACAAACTCACAAACAGGAGTTTGTGTTTGGAAAAAAAAAAGAAATAATGACCCCCATACCTGTTTTCTTCTGTGGTGTAGGGGTATTTTTTTTTTCTAACTGTTCTTTTTTATTGGAAGAAAAATAAACCTCCATCTGACCATCCACTCTAAAAAGGGTGGGCTGTCAGGTGTCTTACTTCTGATGACACCTCCTCTGTTGGACCATCGAAGAAAATTTTACACTGACATGGTACATTTTTTTCTGATGGCCTACATATTGTGGTCCTCCTGACTGAAAATTGGGTGGGCGGACCTTGAATTTGGCAGACGGGGTATGTTTCTGCCTGCCGAACTCTAAAACATCCTCCAAGGACCACCTAATGAAAATCAGTACTGACCATGCTTCTCATGGGAACAGTTCATCCCGAACCTCGGTCACTTCAAACATTGCCACTGTGGCAACTGCTTTTTGAGTTGGGACATTTGAGATTCACCACCCCCCCACCCCCCAAATCACACTGACTAAACTACGCCCTTGAGCATACTCAGAAGGTGCTGCCATCCAAGGTTCACCACTTGTCTGACATTTGTGTAGTAGAGTTGTTTTCAGCCATGCCGCAAGTTACCACATGTTTGGGACCCAAAGGTTCACCTGTGGAGGAAACTAAGGTCATGTAGGCCACACAAGTTTGATTGGAGTACAGTGCAGGCTCTTTTTGGTTCTTGGTGATCCACACGCACTCCTACTACCACAGTCATGTATGTAGTGGGGACCGCGTCAACAGAAGTCAGCCAGCTGCCTATATGTATAGTAGTTTCTCTGGCCTCACTGTGTACGTGGGCCTCACAGCAGCTCTAAGAAAAGCAAGCGGTGAAACTGAAGACAGACTCCTTGCCTCACCGGTAAGCAGGCAGAACGCTGCCAGGCGACCGCACTGAAATTCCGAGCACTGATAGGCTGAAATCGTGAATGACATTGGCAATAAAGCTAATGGCTAAGGGGAGCTGGCCCACTGCCCCACTCTTTATATGTAGTTCTGTGAGATAATGCAACATGTACATGATATCCCAACTAAGGTTGCTACCTTCCTTTAAAAAATGGGAGCCATTTTTGCTTACCCTTTGCTATATATAAAAGAATGCAAGAGTTCGTAGGTGAAAAAGAATTTGGTAAAATTGTCAGGATTCTTATGTAACATGGTAATCGTCCCTCTCTGCTAATCATTCTGAAATGATTAAGAAAGTTCCCAAATGCTTTTTTAACTAATTTCTTTATGAACTTGAAGTTTTAGGCTTATATTTCACAAGGGAAAAATACCGGATTTCATTGCCTTTCCTAATTTTTTTTATCGGCCTGGACTTAAAAATGCAAGCCAGGCTAATAAAAAAACTGGCTAGGTGCAAACTGTGTATCCAAATGAGCAATAGCTGAAAGGAGCTAACCCTAACCCACTCTATGTACATGTGGTATCAGTATTTTACACATTATTCATTTGTGTGATTACAAGAGGTTGGAAAACACTTAAAGATGTCTCTAGTCCTTGAGTAAAAAAGGACAATTGTAAGCCACCTCAGAACCCCTTGACCTTTATACAGTAAGTGCTGTGTGTGTGTAAAGTTCTGATAACTTAAAGTAGTAAGTACTTTGTCCCACATTCAGGGTGGGCATCACCATCTCTGAGCATTGGTCTGCTGGCAATATGACCTAATAATGTTTAGGAATGTAACTCAAGTACAAGGTTACTGGGCCAGCCATTATTGCCAGGCATTTATCCATGCAAGAGAAGTCCAAGCCAGGTGCACCACCTGCCACATATATCTACCACACCTCTCACTATTTGGCAGATTTCTGCCTTTGTTGCAGTTGAAGTTTACATGTATTGTATTGCAGCACTTATGTAGCTCTTCATGGTTTGTGGGGATCCTTTGGACTGTACATTAATGACTGTAGTCAGCTTTCGTGGGCCATAAAAGAAGATCAAGCTGTAATTTCATTGCAGGCTGTGCCCTGATAATTTACCAGCCATGCCAGAATGATGCCATATCCCGGTTGTGGCCTAATTCAGCCCTAGATTATGTATTTATATATTTATATGGTATTTATATAGCACGAGCCTAGCCAAAATGCAGCCGAGTCCACACATGGTCAAAGACGAGCATGAACTCAACGAGTGAGAGGAGAGGTAGCTGGTTTGCGGATGGTTAATGCTTTGTGATATAGTGTTCTTTAAAGAGGTTCTTCTTCAACTCTTTCCTAATTGGAGCAGCTTCGGGCAGTCCTGACAGGTGCGAGGATGTTTTTCCAGATACTAGGTAATTAGATGGACAAGGCCTGGTGGCTTGTTTTTTTTTTCAAACTTCTTACTCAGCACTTTATTTGCTGTTGGTGAGCTAGACACAACCAAAGATGGTGAACCTGCTTGCACGATAATGGGGGTGCTGGTCGTGATGCCTTTGTAAATGATGCAGCTGGTTTTGAAGATCGTGTGGGCCAGCCAGGGGAAACAAGAGTCCCATACTGGTGGGGGTGATGTGACTATGGGCCAGATGTAGCAAAGGTTTTTACCCATTCTGTGTCTATGGGAAAAAGTGTTTGTACATATGGCCCTATATTTCTTAAGGCCCCAGATGAGAGGTGAAGTAGCAAAATCTTAGAGGATAGTTTGAAGCCTCTAGGTTAAAATACATTTAGGTTTGAATATTTATTTGTTTTAAATATGTATCAAGACTGTTCAGAATTAGGAAAGAGTTGAAGACGCACCTATTTAAAAAACACTAATGTGCAATGCATTGATCGTCTGCAAACCAGCTTCCTCTCCTGTCACTCATTGACTTCATGCTTGTCTGTGACCTTGTATAGCGCTCCACTGCCTTTTGAATCAGTTCATGCTATAGAATTACCAAATGCATCACATACATACATACCATAAAACTGGTAACTGAACATGGCCCAGATTATGAGGTGGTGAGAAAAGGGTGAGGTGCTTACCACACCCCTAAAGTTTTTTTCAAACTAACAGCCTGTTAAATAGTTGGGTGGTAACAGAAAATGCTCTGATTGGTGGAGGAATTCATCATTCCTGTACTAGACAGTTTAACCTCCACAAATCAGGGCATTCTCCTTCACCACCCAAACCTAAGAGCTTCATTTTGAGCTGCACTTGCAGTTTTTTCTCTGACCACGTTTTGTGCAGTTTGCGACTGGGAAGCAGATGGATTATATCCAGGGAAACACCCTCAGAATGTGGGAAAAATATGCTGAGATGTATGCTTAAAACAGTGTCTGTGCTCATTCCTCATCCCGGAGCTCGAAAGTCATATTGGTGTGGCAATATCACACCTGGTAATTACTGCAGTCCTTGGTATCAGTAATTCTGTGTGTGGTATTACCACACCATTTTAAAAGCACCTTGTAATGAGGCATGAGATCCTCTGTCTGGCCCATAATGCTTTACAGACTCACACACCGCAGTGCATCTGTCAAAAATGTGCCAATGTATGTAACAAGCCGTTAGAATCCCATAGACCGGTTGCATTAGTTCAGTTTCCAGATGCAATATAACAAGAGTGCAATGGACCCATCTCAGGCCAGAGTCAGTGGAATATCTTCCCTTTGGGTCTCCTGTCCTTTCTGTGTTCTTTCCACCCTCCATCTCTTTCGCCACTCATTTTGTTTCAGTTTTTTGAAGACTCTTCCATCGCTACATGTCCTCCTTGACTTGCTTCTTAGGTCTTCCTTCTGTCTTCTGTCCTCTAGGGCACCAGCCTGCAGCTCACTCGCATCAAGCGCTTCTTGGTCCGGGACAGAGCACCGCTGCCTGAAGCTAATGGAAGAGTGGTAAGTAGTTGGTGCTGACGAGAGACGGCATGGGCAGAAGGAGACTTTTGGTTTTAGAAGGCACACATTGAGTACTGTGATCTTCCCTTGTTCTACAATAGAAGTTTGTGTTTCAAGACTGGCAGTGATTTGTACGAAAACAAAAATTGGACAAACAAATAAAGAGCTTCTTAGCCCACTAGAGGTTGTAATTTGTTTGAGGCTGCACAGTAGACAGGACTCATGCACAAACTAGGAAGGAGAAGGCAAGGTTTCGAATTTTCCTCTCATGGACCAAAACATTGGACACCCCTGTCTGCTGCATGTGCTGTTGCCCTTGGCTCCCAGCCCCTCTTGTGCCAACCTGCAGAGGCTGATTGGGCTGAGGAAGTGTTAAGGACTGTGAAAAAGAAAACAAACAAGCCAGCAGGCATTTTCCATCTATGCACACAGGATTTGGGACAACCCCAAATCCATCAGGACTGTCCCAACCCTACTCCAATTGAGGATAGAGTTGAAGACACACCTCTTTAAAGAGCACTGCATCGCAAGGCATTAACAGTCCACAACCCATCTCTCTCTCTCTACAATCATTTGTTGGCTTTATGTTTGTTTTTGACACTGTGCAGAACTCTGCTTCCCTTTGGTTCGCTTTGCACTAACAAAGTACCACATACATGCATAAAGAGGAGGTGCTGTCTACCTTTCGTTTATGCAAGGGATCCAGTTGATGAGGGAAAAACATGAGATCAAAGGCTAGATGGGAAGGAGAGGGTAACCAGTTGCACAGGTAAGATAATCTTGCTGGGGTTCTTCACGCTTTACAAACAGGTGCTGACCAGGAGTGCGTTGTGGGAGGTGTGCGTTACGGCTTTTTGGTGCCTGATTCTGTTCATTCATGTGGAAGAGACTGAAGGAGAGGGTGGGTGTAGCTATCAATGGCACAGTAGGTGCAGCAGCAACACCAGAGACAGAATCCTGGGGTCCACTGCAACCCAACGATGGCTGGTAGTCACTAGCCAAGTGGAGAATAGGGAGGCCATACTCATTCTGTGCATGAGGGCCCTGTGGGTGACACACTCAGGGCAATGGTCATCAGTCACTGTCAGTGCAAGTGACCTTTCACGCTTTGCTTCGGTTTCCTGTGTGCTTTTGTATTGGAACCATAGCATTATGGCGCCATATTCAGGGATGTTGTCCCGTGTCCTCAGCAATCAGATGGGAAAGGTGGCATGTGCCAGTCAGTTTCTGTTCGGACAGCCCGTTCCTCCTTTGTAAATGTCAAACATGATAGGCTAGCTATCAACAGAACCCAGCTAGACTTTCAGTCCCATGGAGGTTTACAGAATATGCTGCAGATGTACTGCATTTTATTGTGTTTTAACATTTCTATAGCACATTCATACCACCAGTGTGGACTGCAATGTCCAGTACGTACAGTTTATGGTACATTTTCAGGTCACACAGTACAGAGGGTAAGTGAAAGAGACATAGCATGTATTAAAGAAAACTGCTCCAGGAGCACTAAAGGCGTGCTAGTCAGTTGTTTGGAAACCTCTGGTACTTTGGTATTACAGAAAAGGCTGCAGATGCTTGTTAGACCCCTCTGAACTACAGATAGGCACACTTCCCGGCTGTGCGATTCCAGAGGGTCGGTGCATAGTTTGTAAAAGAATATGTGCCGGGCCAGGGTTTTGCTCAGAAGCCTGTGTCTGGCACTATACAAGGTGGGTGCCGAATACCTGGCTGCGGAATGTTAATACCACTTGACTCCTCTAATTCACCATCCCTCAGTTCGTGGCACTTGATCTCATCTTTCAGGGTCTTCTCCGTCCCTGCATTCTCCCTTTGTCAGTGGTTTTCCCTATTTCTCTGTCTTCTTTCCCTATTTTTTTAAAGTTTATTTTTCTTTTATTGATAAAGTCAGGACTCACAGTGCAAACAAGGCAGTATTTTGTTTTCCTTCTCACGGTGAGGAAGGGATCGTTACATGTAGCAGGAGACACCGTAGGTAACAGTACTTTTCAATTACTCCAGTATCCTGCACTCATCAAATTCATGAACTGTCTTCCTTCACTACTTTTTCTTTTTCTCTCTCTTCTTCTGGATTAAAGTTTGTTGAGAAAAATGTGTGAAATTCACAAACTCTGATTTAATAGTACGTCTATGGCTGAAGACACTCCACAGTTGGGGCCCAGAACTGTGCAGAGAAAAAGATACAAGACGTCCATTTTTTTATGTGATGAGCCTCCAGAGTCATAATCCTATCACTACATCGAGTTTGTGAATTGCAAAACAAATTTACATTTACAGAAAAGTGTGATTTTATCTTTGGGACTGAGGCCTGCAGTGCATACAGAGCATTTTGTATGTGATATGGTACAGACAGTGCAGTTCACCACCTCAGATAAAGCGGCCCCCATGAGTCTGGTGCAGTGCTTAATTTGTGCTTGTTGTTTCCGGTGCAGAGCACCGACACTTATTTTTCAGGACCGGCACTTATTTTTCTGCCTCGAGCATTTACTGCGAGCAAAAGACACGTGGGAAAGACGGAGGAAGAGAAAAACGAAAAAGCATCACAAAGGGAGAAAGCAGAAAGCTGCAAGAGTGAGCTGAAGGGGCAGGGAGTGGCTGTAAATGGATTGAAGAGGCCCGAGATGGCTTCAGGATTAGCTGCCTCAGTAATCCGGTTCGCACATTTAACTCCAGCAGCCGCGTGTTTAAGAGGATGGCTTTGTGCACCGGCACGTTTTTATATACAAATTAAGCACTGGTCTGGTTACACTGATTGCACCAGCGCTGGCCCAAGACTGCACCACCGTGACCAGGGCACGTAGATTTCACTGGTGGAATTGGGCATCAATAGCTGTGCCGCCTGACCGGTATACAAACACCATTAACACTTGCCAAAATCTGCAAGGACACAAATGCAAGCAGAAAAAGCTAAATAGCAGCCATTATGTGTAAATAACTCGAACGAACTACTTTCACGCTGAACTTTCGAACGCGCCGCCCTCGCACCCCGTTTTATTGGGCATGGAAACATGAAAAGCATATTCAGCGGAGCTGGATTCGAACCTGTGGCTTTCGGGGTGCACACACACATCTCTCTGGGGGGGATTCTAGTTCACCGAGCTGTGCCAGAAGCGGTGTGCTCGCTCGGACCGAGGAAGCATGAAGCCGGCGCGGACACACATTTCTAGTTGGCAAGAACAATCTGCTTCGGGAGCTGCCAGACCTCGGCAACCAATCAGAACCGAGGGTTAAGGAAGACGGAGGAGTGCAGCATCACTGTCAGGCTGGGGGTGGGTGGCGGTGGGGGTGGTAGTGAGCCAGTGGCGGGAGGGTGGTTGATGTGGGCACCAGCTCTTGGTGGTCTGGGCTTCTCTTTCCTTTCATCCCGAGTCCTCCTGTCTGGCCGGCAGTTGTCGTCCACAAACCAGCCAATCATCTGCTTGGAGGAGGAGGCTGTGGTGATGGGAGTTACACAGGGTATCTAACATGGGGCATCACCAGGAGCTTCCCGCCACAACATGGAGGCCGGCAGAGGCTGGGGCACATTACACTGGTAACCCAGTGGTGTAACAAAGGCCCCCCGCAGCCTCCAGGGAGCTCCCTCTGCACAGTACACTGTGTACGGGCGGCATGCCCCTGACTGAGTCCAGGGGGGGAGGGGCCTCCTACAGGTACCTTGCAGGGGGAGGCCCTTAAGTTTAGTGACGCCAATGCGGTCACCGCCTGTGTGTGTGGAATATTTATGAAACAGTTTGTAAGGAACAAACATGCTCAGCAGCTGCCGACACCCATGGTGGTGATGAACTATTTTTCCTCCATTAAAGTTTTTTTTTAATATTTTGCCATCAGCTGTGTCTAATGACGTCAATCGAGACAATCCTCTGCTGTCGCTTTTGGGACTCGTCGCCCAACCCCAGATGCTAAATTGCCGACCACGAGCCTCGCCGAGGTGGGGACGAGGGTTGGAAGCCGTTTCTCCTCCCGCCCTTGAAGGTGCCCTCGAGCCGCCCTGCCTCCGAGGCCCGGATGGAGTCATGCTCGCGCCATGCTATTAACTCGGAAGTTCAAGAGTCCTTCAGGCTGATCTTTTGCACTGTGCTGATTGCTTTAACACACACCTCATAACAAGGGTACCTGAGAAACATTAAACTAGCTGTGGGGGCATTTAAGGTTCGAATGTGTAGAAGATTTAATGCGAATCCATTCAGTGTTGTGGACCAGACCTAGCTCTGTAATTCTCTCATTGAGGGTCTGGGCTGCCCAGGAAAGGGTACAATATTTTTTGCACCTGAGATATCCTGACAGCGCATTGATGGACGTTTTATAAGGTGTGATGAACAACTACAATTTGTGTTCATTGGAGCTCATTATGAGTTTGCCGGTCTGAGGACCACCAAACCCAGGATGGCTGTGGGACCTCCACACGCCAGGCCCTCCCGGCCCCCAAATATGGACCCTGGCAGTCCGACCGCTATGGGACCGCCTCCACCGCCAGGATCATGGATCCCGATGTGTTGGCGGTGGTCAGAGTCATGGTCAGCCCCTGTGGCACTGAGTTCAGCGCCGCTGTGCTGACCACGAGTCCTCTTTCCACCAGTTTTTCATGGCGGGCCCAAGACTTGAAAAGGCTGGTAGAAAGCCAGTCCTGGGGGCCACAAGGGGGCCCCTACACTACTCTGCCTGCACCCTCGGAATGCGCACTGTCTGCTCAGTCGTAATGAGACCCAATGTCTGAAAAATAGGGCATGTGGCCCGTGATTTTGAGATCGTCCTGCCTACTTCAAGTCACAGTTTCCTATTCTAGTAAGATAGTAAGACAAAGGCATCTTTTGGAGAAACCTTTGTATTTATGTCATTATGGTACTTATAATGACATACTACACACAGTCACTAAACACAGCTGTGGATGTTACAGGTAGGATGGGTCCCTGTTGGAGTGGGGCACCGAGACCATAACTTTTGGGGTTGAACCCATAGTCCTGAAATATTTCCTGTGGGCAGGGGCACCAGAATTAAGCAAATGTGCGCTCCTGACGATTTTCGCATGATTACAGATTTGTTGCATTTGCCACATAATTCATCATCTACTGCATAATCTGCAGGTTTTACCAACAAAAAAAATATTTCTAGCTCAAACGGTTCAAAGGTCACTTAAAATGCAATGGCACGTGTCAGTCATTGCACAGTGGATGCCCCTTTGCCAAGCTGGACAGGACAACTTTCTGTTGCTTATTGCTATAAATGGATGTTAAGCTGGCTCCAATGAGGTGCAATCAATACCGAAAGAGTGTTACCAAGTTTAAAAACAATGAACTAATGAAGTAATACTATTACAAATTATGCCACGTTATGGCACATAATTTGATGTTCTTGCAGCATAATTTACTCAACCCTGCCGCATAATTTGGCTCTCTCCTGCCGCATAATTCCAGTGGCCCTGCATATGGGTTGGCAGCAGGTACGGCAGAAAGTTGTGTATTTATTTATTTACATGCTTATAATGCATGCTACGCACAGGCACTGAGGTCAAGTCATACGGGGGATGAGTTGGGGCAAAGTTGACAAAGTATTATGGCAGGTACAAATGCCAATGGACATGTTTTGATACCCAGCAGTAGATTGTTCCACTACTTTTGTAATCGTATGGAGAATTGTAGACTGCTCCACCCAAGGGGTATTCAGAGTTCTGCACACAGGACACTCTGCCACAAGTTTGCTGGAGTACCCTGACCGCAAGCTGGCATTTTCGCCGCTCTATTTAGAGTCGCGACTCCACCTGGGTAAAGGTTAGACTGTTCACCCCCCAGCTCATCAGTCTAAGTACCTCAGATCACGTGCCCTATTTAGAGCAGTCGTTCAGACCATATTTCTGCAGGTCCAGGACCGCAGGGAAAAGCTTGGTTGTCCCAAAAAAGAAAAATGACCTCCACACCCTGGGAGAAAACTCATAGGCCCTGACAAAATACAATTTTAAGTTTCTGCCGCTTTTGCGTAAAAAAATGACGGTAATGCGGCGCAAAAAAAGTATAAATCAGGCCCATAGGGTCTTAGGTTTTTTGCTTTTCAAAAGCATACACCTGCCTTGGGAGTTGCTTTTGAAAAGTTGAAAGTATAATTTAATGTTTAATAGTATTGGAAAGTCCTCTGATGCCAAGTTTTTACCTTGAAAGTTTTATATCCCACAAATACAATTTTAAATGCTCAAAATCTAGACACAATAAAAGAATTAAAACGGGAAAGGGACAAGCTGAGTAAATAGAAGCGGAAAAGAAGAGGTGAAGGATGAAAGGGAAACGGGAGGCACATGGATTCCCACCTGTAAGAAAAAGAAACAACCACTGACAAAGCCAACAGGTCTGGGTTTTTGTTAGGGGGAGTGTTTGGCAAATGTTGCAGAACTTTGTTTTGTGTTGCATCCTGCTGTATGTTTGAGAAAGAGAATCTCCCAATGTACCAATATTTTGGGCTACTGCGATACAGAAGCTAGGAGTGGGGCCCTTTCCTGAACAGACTGCATTAGCAGAAGTAAGCTGGACTCTCAAAGAAGAATGTTATGAAAAGTAGTCAGAAGGTGAAGTTTGTGTGTAAGTAGGGATGTTAAAAGGCATACACAGCAACATATTGCACATTAGTCACTTTTGATAACTGGACCACATATTTGCTACATCCTTGAAGAAATCCTTTATGAGTGCATGTCTTCATTTTGTATCATAAAACTGTAAATCCAACTAAATATTTTCATAACAGCAAAGAAAAGCAAATGTACATCTAAATGCGAATAACACTATGAATGGCAAGGAGTCTTAATAGCATGATTAAGCATCCAAAAAACAATCCCTCCCTAAGAAAACAAAAAGCCATTAACTAGCAATGCAATCAAATATTTATTGTGTCAGCAACTTAAACACATTAAATAACTTTAGTTTACCAAAAGAATCAATCGAGCACCATCACCAACATCTAAGAGGAAAGCAAATAAGACAATGTATCCAGTCACAAAATGCTGCGGCCTTGATGGGCAGCCAACCTAAGCAAAGGCAAACAATGAAAACACATGAAAACAAATGGCTGAAGAAGGGTCAACCCAAAAGCCAGCCTCTATTTTCCTTATTGTACCTTGTTTAAGACTTGATGGCGTGAGGTCTTTCACACAGCTAAAGTTGTCTTTTGCCAATCCAAGAAGAGAAAAAGGAAAAAACAACCAAAGATAGAAAACAGTAAAAAGGAAAAATATTAACTTTTTTTGACCTGGTCATAGAGGTTAGAAAAGCAATGATCAGAATCCAGTTTGGCCACTTACATATCCTATGGACTGCTGGGTGCTGGAAACAAATTCCATCACCACAATGACTGGGCTGATTTTGCGAAATGTCAGCTGAAACCATGACACAGACACTATTTTGCTTCATTGCAATATTAGGAGAAGCGCTATTGCACAGTAGTTTTTTTTTCAAATTTTGGAATTATATCATAGAAATAACACATTAGTATTTTAATGAATGCAAATTAATTCATTATCTCTGATTAGGGATTGTTAAATGTTTAAACTGAGATGTTTTTGAAGTGTGTCAAGTGTGGCAATGATTGTATTAGGTTCACTTTCTGTTGTGCTAATGATGGGTCTTGCTTTGTTCCATCTTCAGGAAAGCAGCGAGAAGGTGTTGACCAGACACCAAGACGCCATCTCATCCTGTCTGAAGCTCAACACCTCCATTAGGGAGATTTCACCCGAGAAAAAACTGCTGACCCGCCTGGACCTGCAGAACTACTCTAGCCTGAGCCGCACCTCCTTCGCCAGGACCGAGAATGAAGAAGAGGAGGAGGAGGAGGAGGAGGAGGAAGGTGAGGAGGGAGCAGAGGAGGAAGACGAGAACGATGCATCGGCAGATGACAAGGTGCCTCCCTACCCTCTGCCCAGGCTGGACATGGAGGTGCATAGTCTTCCCAACGGCAGGACCATGGCGTCCATCAAATGGGGCCCGAAGCGACGAAGCTTGCAAATGAGGGAGAGGAAGGCCACAAAGATGCTCGCGATTGTTCTCGGTGGGTAAGAGGCACGAGCTGTTCCTAGAAGTTTATAACATATTTTTATTATTTATATATAACAATAATTGAACAAGTGGCATGTCAAATAAGCATTATGTAATTCCTCACAATCCAATCATATAAGAATGACCAAGCATTTAGTACTTTTGAGATACTTTATGTGTTCACCTTATACCTGCATATCCATCATGATTACTCTGCTTAAGACAGTAATCTGCCTAAGGGAGCCCATATTTCCTGGATAGCCCCTGCCTTTGTACATCATACTTTCGGTGCCAGTACATGAGTCCATCCTCAATATCCGAGCTCCGGATCTTTCTGATTCCCTTTCGGCCACTGTGAACCTCATAAATGCTATGATATTTTATCAGCTCCATCCACTCTCCTGGGCAACAGCATGGGGACAAGGTTTAGCTTTCACCTAAAGACCTCACAGATTGCCACATCTATGTGCCAGAAACCCTTGTTTCATGGCATGACCATTCTAGTCTGGGCTATCAGAGGCCTAATCAAACTTTTGATGACAATTTCCATTTAAAGGAATGCAGTGTTGACAATATTCCAGTTGACAGCAAAGTTCTGTTTTTTTCTGTGTATCTCCTTTTAGAGGTTGGCCAATCAGAGCACAGCAGCAAAAACAATGCAGGGCTGAAATTGGTAACTTTTCAGGTAAAGTTTAAAACTCTTCACCTGAACAAGTTATATTAAATCCATTAACTGGAAGTTGTGGGGTTTATTACAACAGTTAATTTGATATCAAATTATTGGTATGCATGGCACCCAGCCCTAGGGGCATATAGGGCACACCTTAGGGGTGACTTATATGTAAAAATAAGGTAGTTTAAGACTTTGGAACTACTTTTAATTCCAAAGTCTAACTTGCATATAACTTTAATTTAAAAGCAGCCAGAAAGACAGGCCTGCCTTTAAAATGACACTGGGCACCTCAGCAGTGTACCTATGGGTGCACTACCTATGCTGTGGTCCCTAAACCTACATGCCCTACCATATACTAGGGACTTATAAGTAGGTTAACTCAGCCAATTATAATTAGCCTAATTTGCATATCCATTTTACACAGAGCACAGGCCCTGGGGCTGGTTAGCAGTACCCAGGGCACCATGAGAGTCAGGAAAACACCAGCAAAAAGTGGAAAATGGGGGCAAAAAGTTAGGGGGCCTCTGCAATCAGCCCTGTTTTCTCACACATATGCATTCAGTCTGGTTTATATAGGGAAGCCTCTTAAACAACTAGGATAGGGGCTACAAAACTTGGCCCTGTAATCTAGCGAAAAACGGGCCTGTGGGGCCTAAAATCCTGTAGCATCTTGGTATTCATTTTGTGGTCAGATCAACGGTGTTACTACCTACAACATAGATTTCTTTCTGGGTCTGGCACTTCCACTCACCACGTCGCAGGAGCGGTGCCTGTAGGACCTTGTCTCTGTGTCCTGGATCCAAAACTCAGGGGTAAGCCTTATATGACCCGTGTTCACGATTTCTTGCTTTACTAAAAAATACCTTAAATCTCTCCACAGGGCATAAGAGATAGACGTTGTGATTCTGACCTGCAGGCTGTAGTCATGATGGACATGTGTGTGGTTGAGCTGTTCACTTGAGGTTGCTGCTGGTGAAATGTAGACCTGGAGGTGCGCTCTTCAGTGAATCTATTTGTCTATCTGCCTTGTGCTACAATTGTATGCAACATGGTGCATGGCTGGAAAAGACCTTTTGTTAGTTCCCTCAACTTGATCACACACACAACTCCCCCTTCCACAATATCTTTGTAAATATTATCCTAAGTGCTATAACTGAGTTAGGGCTTCTGGGTGAGTGATCATGCAGGGGATTAAGTGAGTCAGTGAGTGTCTAAGTGAATGAACAAGTGGGGAGATACGTGTTAGTTTCTATGGATGGGTCATCAAAGCATAGCAGCTACCTACATACTAAATAATAAGCTTTACTATCCAGTTATCGTGTATGGGGAATATAAGAAATATTATTGCCCTACAATTTCTCTGATCTGTTTTTAACCTTCAAGTTGACCCCACAAACAAATAAAAGTGACTAGTAGGGGTTCATAGCTAATTTTAACCACTCCCCACCAGTCTTTTTAGTTAGTTCTTTAGTGTCCTTTAACTTTGGAGGCATTTGAGTTGCAGGCTTGCAACACGATTGGCAACTAAAAGATCTTCGGCAAAGAGCCCCCTAGAGGAGCCCCATGGGGATTGTGATGCCGGCCCAACGAGGAGCATGGCCTGACGAAGAAGCGTGCCACCCTTCGGTGGGTAAAGGCTTATTCTCCATACAGCTAACACTTCCAGTGACTTGAGGGGATCGGCATACTTAGGGCTCGATTTACAAGGCCCTAGCGCCTCTTAGTGCCACACTGACATAATTTTTTTACACTAATGTGGCATTATGGAGGCCGTTCTCCTTTGCCATATTTACAAAGTGGGGCAATGCTCGCATTGCGCCACTTTGTAACCCCTTATGCCACATTATGCCTGGGCCAGGCATAATATATGCAAGGGGGCATTCCCCCGCAGGGAGGCCTGTAAAAATGGCACAGTGATTATTTTTAGTGTAATTTTTAATTCCTGCTCAGAGCAGGCATTAAAATGACACGCCCATTACTTTCAATGGGCCTCCCTTTACTTTGCAAGATTAGCTTCACAATTTATGGCGCTAATCCTGCAAAGTACCACAGTAGCATCATAAATTTGGACGCTATTGTTATAACGTACGCCATGGTACGCCGTATTGTAAATATGGTGCACCCAGGGTGTTGTTAGGGGAGCGCAAGGGGGCACAAGGGAAGTGCTGCATCAGCAGTGATGTCATGTAAATCTGTCCCTTAATATACTATCTAAGACCCTCAACAGAGCAGTGTACTTCAGAATTATTATTCTTGTAACCCTGGAGTCAGTAATTCCACCACTTGTCCTACCTATCCCATCCTGGGGCCCCTGGCACCTTGTGAGGCCCTGGTCCCAGATCCCCGCATGAGAATTGATGGGTGCTTCTCAGGATCAACGACTCACACCCAGACAATCCAAACAATCTCCTGGAACATTAGAGTATGCAGACACCGTCCTGGTGATATAAAACCACTCCTCTCTTAAGAGCAAAAAGGTCCACATTGTGCTACCCTTATTTGGGTAGAGCTGACCCCCCCCGCAAGTTCTAACAAACAAGTTAGACCCAGAAGATCTGTTTGTATTTCTTGAGACCTGACTAGACAGCCTTTCCCTTATATCAGACAGTGTTTACACCTCTAATTCTGACCTGCCTGTCTTCTTTTATCACCTCTCCTCTCATCTGGCAAAGTGGGCACATATACTGTAGATTATTGGGGGCAATTTCAACTGTGTCATGGATATCTCCCTAGATTGTTTGCATTACTGACTCCATAATGCTCTTGCTGTGCATATTCCAGCAGCTTGGTCTCATGGCTTCACTAGTGGTCCCTGCAAGATGCCTGGAGACACCATAATCCCAAGTTTATACACTTCTCCTTTTAGTCTCCAGTTCATGACCTCTTCCTGTATCTTCTCCCCTGACTATCTTGGTTGGGATCTGTCAGATCACAATCCCTTACTGTAAGGCTTGACCTGGGGTACAGTTCCCTCTCTTTTTCCAACCTAACGGCTACAACCCTCAGCTCTAGAAGACCCAGTTTTCAAGAACATGCTCTCCAGCCATATCTCTGATTACTTTGCACACAATGAGGGGTCGTCCACCTCTTCAGTGGTGGAGTGTGTTATAATCTGCTGCTGGTTGTCATGCATTATCTGCACAGTGTCTCTGCTTCCCTGCTCTGCTCAGCCAGTGTATGCTGTCATGGAATGTTAGTGAATGAAGGGAGGAGTGGGGCAGAGAGAGTAGGCTGCTCCTGGTTGGGTTTTCCATTAAGTAACTTGTAACCTGTAAGCTAACTTGTACCCTCTTCAATAAATCAACAACCTCTTATCCTACTTGAACTGGCTACCTGACTCCTGCTTACAAAGAAGGAATCTTTAATTACAACACTGGTGACGATCTGGGAGTGAACCTTTGTGTAAAAGAACTCAGGAAACAAAGAATTGAAGAACATTGAGGGCACAAGAGGAGTAAAAGAGACACAAGAAGAGGAAAATTAGAAGCCCTGAACCCCACCAGTGTCTTTCCCATCAGACAGCCTGTGGACTGAGAGGGTGGTCTACTGAACTCTACACAGATGAAAAAAGATGATCACTAGTCTGGAGAGCGCTGTCAAGCAGTCACTGTTTTTAAGCCCGGTCTGCTGTGCCTAGTAGAAACTGTACCGAATGCAGATTTATTTGGATTAATTTTCTGCGGCGACTCACTGTTTTTGAGCCAGGTCTCTGTGCCTGGTAGGAACTGTACCAAATGCAGATTTAATTGAATTAATTACTCTCAGAATACGAGTGGTGAGCCTATTTTGCAGTGACAGAAGCCTGCGCATTTACTTGGGTAAGTGTGATTGTTAGCACAAGCATTAGCTTCTGTTAACACAAAGACTGAAGTTCCATTATCAGGAGGAACGTGCCAGACTCATCAGCATTTTACCAAGTGAAGCATTGCCAGGATCATCAGTGTTGCCAAGGGAAGCACATGTGTGCAGCGTGCATGTTACCAGGAGAGGCACGCGTGTGGTTGGTGCACTCAAAAAGCTTAAACTTACACACGCGCAAAACTAATGTGAGAAAGCGAGTTTGCGCAATGCCAGTCTAAAATTCACACAATTTGACTACTTGCATCAAACTTACCTCACAGCACACCACCTACCCAAAATGTTTCCAGTGTTGTCCTCAGTGTGCCTGAGATGTGGCCACACATATGCCATGTTTATGCGCATGGTATGAGAATGCCCGCCACTGATGCGCACATGGATCCAGGTGATGGAACATGTATCAACAGTGATTGATGTCCAATTACCACCAGACTCTCTCCTTTGCCTCTTGGGGATCACAAAACGCACCAAATGTACTAAACACTACCCCAAGTTCGCCATGACCAGGAAGGCCCCTCATCAGCCCTCTTAGAAGTGGGATCTCTGGTTGGCAGTCAGTTTTCACTCTGTCCAAGGAGGGACCCTCACTCTAGTCAGGGTATAAGAGATACGCCCTTATAGAACCCCTGCTCACCCCCTTGGTAGCTTGACACAAGTAATCAGACTTATCTCAAAGGCAATGTGTAAAGTATTTGTACCAAAACACACAGTAATACAGTTACTCCACAGAAAACAATGGAAATGTTGTTGATAGACAAAGTACCTGGTTTGCGTCAAAAATAAACCTGCCCGGCGAGTGTGCATCGAAAAAGTTAGCAATGTGCCATTTTCTCACTCGCAAGTGAGGCCGTGCATTGTTTTCCGAACGGGGCCCCTCGGGTCCGCAGAGGTTTACATTGATTTTGACACCCAGCGATGATGCATGAGAAATTGGGCCCCACAGTGATGGAAAATTATGCTGCGTGGGATTTGCGTAGTTTTCAGCAGCCGCAAGCGGGTGTTGTGTTGTTTCTCAACCTGTGATGCGTCGATTTCCCAGCCGCGATGCAGGTGGTGCGTCGATTTCAGGTGGGTGGTGCGTCATTTTTACAGTCCTCGTTTTACCAGCTTCACCTTTCAAGGGCTCCGGGACTGGTTAGGGCACCATTTGGCCAGATGGTCCATCAGGATGCAGGCTGCACCCCAGCTCCCTTCTTGTCACTGTCTAGTGGAGATTCACAAACAGCCCAAATGTCAGTCTGACCCAGAAAGGGAATACACAAGCAGGCAGAGTCACAGAATAGTTTAAGAAAGAAAATGCCCCCTTTCTAAAAGTGGCATTTTCAAACTGACAATTTGAAAAACAACCTTACCAAAATATGTATTTTTAAATTGTGAGTTCAGAGACACCAAACTCCAAATTTCTATCTGCTCCCAAAAGGAAACTGCACTTAAAAGATATTTAAAGGCAGCCCCCATGTTAACCTATGAGAGGGATAGGCCTTGCAATAGTGAAAACCGAATTTGGCAGTATTTCACTGTTAGGATGTGTAAAACACACCAGTACATGTCCCACCTTTAACATACACTGCATCCTGCCCGTGGGGCTACCTAGAGCCTACCTTAAGGCTGCCTTACATGTACAACAAGCATTTGCAATGCAATGAGTCTCGTGTTTGGGGGAGTTGGAATTATTATCATTGTAAATTCGTAACTGGACTTTTTTTGCCACATAAACTGAAAATTAAAAGTAAAACAGTTGACAGAAGCAAGCCGATTCAAAGCATCACCGCCGCCATGAGAGTTATTGGCTCCCTTTGTGAATGTATAGAAAGGATTGCAGCTGGGATGAAAGGCAAACCTAAACCAGAGGAGGGGCCATCACACGCTATAACAGAAAGAAGCGTGATGTAGTGTGATGGACAAAATTAAAATGTTCACTTAGTTAAAACGACTGAGGAGGGAACTCAGCACACAAAGGAAGGACATTTCAGGAAATGTACCAGTAAAATTGAAGCATTTAAGACAAGCACAACAATGAATGAATAACAAGAGTGGGCGTGGTTAAAAGCCCCCAGAGGGATTACAACAGGCTAGAGCGCTTGCTCGCTCGACCAATTTTCAATGAGTACTATACTAGAGATTCCAAAAATAGGGAAGCAGAACATTTCGCCTTGAAATCATGGGAGCTTTAAAGCCACCACACAGAAAGAAATGCCTGGAATTACAAACAAGCATTGACAAAGCCAATAGGTCTGGCTTTTGTAAGACAAAAAGATGTTTACAATGCTTCAGTAAAATAATCACAGCATATGCAGTTTTCATAACACAAAGAACAGGTGCAAAATCTGTGACAGCAGCAACAGTGAAAGCTTCACAACCACATACAGAACTGATACAATGCAAGTTATAGCAGTGGACACTTGCACACATCCCTGCAAGTACATATATTCATGCAAATGCACACAGAACCGGTGCAAAAGCGGTGCAGGCCTATACCCCCACAAAGTAATGGTACAGGCAGCTTAATGCATGCTTTTTCTTGCATGCAGAACTGGTACAACACAGCAGCAGTACTTGTTTCCTGACACACACAGAATGCTCAGAAGCAGTGCAAACATATCTGAAATAAAGAGAACTGTAACTGCACAGAACGCAGCAGTCCCATACTTCTTCACACACATCAAGTGCAACATGTAAAGCTAAAATTCAGGATTCAGCACGATACACGCTTCTTTATACACATTCCCACATATACTGAACAGGTACAACTTGTGCAGGCTTCACTAACATACCCTGAACTGCAATAGCACAGGCAGCATCAGTATTTCCCGTGGGGTGTGTGTGTGGTTGTGTGTGTGTGTTTAGTGATGCAATGGTGTCTGATTGTATGTTATGCCGTTAATATGTGTATTTGTTTGGTAATTTCATAGCATGTATGTTGCTGTGAGATGTGTGAAGGTTTTAGCAAGATGTGCATGTGTTATCGTGTGTGCGATCGAAAGATGGGGTGTATAGGTTTTGCTTTAATGATTTGGTAGTGTGTGCATGTAGAATGATGGTGTGTGGGTGCCATTGTGTGTATATGTTTTGTGATGATGCAAAGTTTGACGGTATGTGATGCAGGTGTTTTGTGTGCTTGCGTATGTGTGGTGGTTTGTGTGGGTGTGTGTAAAGTTGTGTGTTTTAGTTGTAGGTAGTGTGTGTCTGTGTGGAAATAGAGAGTGCTTTGCTGTGTGCTGATGTTTGTGTAAGAGAGAGCGAGAGAAGGCAGGACGGTAGCAGCACTTGAGAAACAAGCACAAAACCAGCACACCTCCTCAAGTAAAGGAAGTACATTGAGAGAACCATTAAACACAACTACACATCTCTACATAAATCGTGTTAAGGTGTACGCTGCTCCTTTCCACGGGCCCAGTTTGTGAAGTGATTTATTAGCGCAGAGAAAAGTTTAAAACATTGCTTGTTGAAGACCAAATTCAGGCACTGAAAATTCAATCTCTAGAATAAAAGGCAATGTTTAATTAAGACAGGTGAGTGCGTTTTGAATAAAGCAAGTGAACTACAGGGAGTGCAGAATTATTAGGCAAATGAGTATTTTGACCACATCATCCTCTTTATGCATGTTGTCTTACTCCAAGCTGTATAGGCTCGAAAGCCTACTACCAATTAAGCATATTAGGTGATGTGCATCTCTGTAATGAGAAGGGGTGTGGTCTAATGACATCAACACCCTATATCAGGTGTGCATAATTATTAGGCAACTTCCTTTCCTTTGGCAAAATGGGTCAAAAGAAGGACTTGACAGGCTCAGAAAAGTCAAAAATAGTGAGATATCTTGCAGAGGGATGCAGCACTCTTAAAATTGCAAAGCTTCTGAAGCGTGATCATCGAACAATCAAGCGTTTCATTCAAAATAGTCAACAGGGTCGCAAGAAGCATGTGGAAAAACCAAGGCGCAAAATAACTGCCCATGAACTGAGAAAAGTCAAGCGTGCAGCTGCCACGATGCCACTTGCCACCAGTTTGGCCATATTTCAGAGCTGCAACATCACTGGAGTGCCCGAAAGCACAAGGTGTGCAATACTCAGAGACATGGCCAAGGTAAGAAAGGCTGAAAGACGACCACCACTGAACAAGACACACAAGCTGAAACGTCAAGACTGGGTCAAGAAATATCTCAAGACTGATTTTTCTAAGGTTTTATGGACTGATGAAATGAGAGTGAGTCTTGATGGGCCAGATGGATGGGCCCGTGGCTGGATTGGTAAAGGGCAGAGAGCTCCAGTCCGACTCAGACGCCAGCAAGGTGGAGGTGGAGTACTGGTTTGGGCTGGTATCATCAAAGATGAGCTTGTGGGGCCTTTTCGGGTTGAGGATGGAGTCAAGCTCAACTCCCAGTCCTACTGCCAGTTCCTGGAAGACACCTTCTTCAAGCAGTGGTACAGGAAGAAGTCTGCATCCTTCAAGAAAAACATGATTTTCATGCAGGGCAATGCTCCATCACACGCGTCCAAGTACTCCACAGCGTGGCTGGCAAGAAAGGGTATAAAAGAAGGAAATCTAATGACATGGCCTCCTTGTTCACCTGATCTGAACCCCATTGAGAACCTGTGGTCCATCATCAAATGTGAGATTTACAAGGAGGGAAAACAGTACACCTCTCTGAACAGTGTCTGGGAGGCTGTGGTTGCTGCTGCACGCAATGTTGATGGTGAACAGATCAAAACACTGACAGAATCCATGGATGGCAGGCTTTTGAGTGTCCTTGCAAAGAAAGGTGGCTATATTGGTCACTGATTTGTTTTTGTTTTGTTTTTGAATGTCAGAAATGTATATTTGTGAATGTTGAGATGTTATATTGGTTTCACTGGTAATAATAAATAATTGAAATGGGTATATATATTTTTTTTGTTAAGTTGCCTAATAATTATGCACAGTAATAGTCACCTGCACACACAGATATCCCCCTAACATAGCTAAAACTAAAAACAAACTAAAAACTACTTCCAAAAATATTCAGCTTTGATATTAATGAGTTTTTTGGGTTCATTGAGAACATGGTTGTTGTTCAATAATAAAATTAATCCTCAAAAATACAACTTGCCTAATAATTCTGCACTCCCTGTATTCTAAGAACAGCTAGTGCGCTCTTAGCTAAGTCACTGGTATTCATGCAACCCTGAAAGGTGAGTTGGCCCGATGGGCATCCAAGCCTATGCCCTGTAGGTTACACTCAGATTTCTTTGGCAGGGGCTTTAACCTGCTGGGTAACCTTAACCATCCATCAGTGTGGACAGCATTCTCCTAAGGACACAAGCTAGGAAGTGATCTTGCTGTCGGCTAGGTTTGCTTACAGGCGTTTCTGGAAATACTGCAACTACTTGCTTTTGTGCAACGAGTTTTCAAGGTTGAATGGAAACAACATTAAGTTGCAGTTTTTCTGCATGTTAAGCCCACGTCCCCTCTTTAGTCGCCTGTTTCTTTCATGCAAACCCCTCTAAGTAGCACCTTGAGGAGTTTAGGCACAGAACACCCCTGGTGTGAGCTCAGACTGCTCAGCAGGGAATCCAGAGGTGGCGGATTCGAGGCGCTGTGCATGACGAGGACTGGGCCGGTTAGTGTCCCATGAAGAGGTGTATTCCGGCCCACAGCCTGACAGACCACCAGTGCTCACTGAGACAGGCAGGAGGCGGACGCTGAATTGGACAGGTGTAAGGGTGGGGGAACAGGGAGACGCGTAACAAAAGCGCCCGCAGCCCCCGCGATGCGGGGGCCCCGAGCTCCAGAGCTCCAGAGCCCCCTCAGCACAGTACAAGGTGCACTGGCAGCAGGCGGCTGACTGGGTCCAGGGGGAGGGGGCCCCTACAGGTACTTTGTAGGGCCACCCTTTAAGCTTCGTTATGCCACTGAACACAGGCAGTGGTACTAGGGAGAGATCACTGGCCGGTAAGCACCATCTACCTATGTACTTAGAGCAACAAATATAGCCATAGAGCTCGAAACAGAAGTAGGACTACAGTGCGACCAACCTCTGCCCCTTTTAGGTGAAAAAGCCAGCGCTATCCAAGACGGCGGAGCACTGATTTGCATAAATGCTATCAATATACCGCCACTGCACTAACGAGAAGCTTCAGCATGTGCACACAGCAATACAGGTTGTAACGTGTTAATTTGATTTTTCACTACGATATGCATCAGATCACTTTTAAGGCTTCGAACTGTACCAGTTTTAAATTAAAGTGTATTTCATTTAAATTAATTACGTGCAATATCAAATTAGAGATATTGGTGTTGAAAACTCCTAATCCGACTTTTCTTGCCACATAAATTGAAACAGAAAAGTGAAACAGTTTCACATAAGTGAGCCGACGGTTGCCATGAGCATGAGTGTAAAGGAGACACACAAAAGGAAAAAAAAGTTCGCTCGCAGCCAAGCATATCGGCAAAAGTGCAATTAGACACGTAACAGGGGTGATGTCCAAGGCGGTAACCAAACCGCCTCAAGGAGGGACAAACGTAAAGCATTTACCGATGATAACAAAGGATTTTCGAAGGGCAAGCCCACGAACCAGTGAACGTGATGGGCGTGAGGTGGGCATAGCTAGAAGCCCAAATAGATAACTACATGTCTGGGAAAACAGTTCTTGCGCACTGCTATGCTCAACCTAAAAAGGGCATGTATGGTGGCAGTTTAAAAATGAACACACAGACACAGCAGTGGCCGGTCTGAGCCATGTTTACAGGGATACTCGTGGGGGACACAACCAGTGCTGCAGGCCCACTAGTAGCATTTGATTTACAGGCCCTGTACACCTCTAGTGCTCTTTACTAGGGACTTACTAGTAAATCAATTATGGCAATCATGGAAAAGCCAATTACACATACATTTTACACAGGGAGCACTTGCACTTTAGCACTGGTCAGCAGTCATAAAGTGCCCAAAGCACCAAAAAAAAAAAAAAAACAGAGTCCAGCACAATGTCAAAACATGGGAAGCAGAGGCAAAAAAGACAGGGGAGATCACGCCAGGGATGCCAGGTCTAACAAGCCCACAATCAAGTGCTGGCTACAGGCACCTCACAAAGGGGGCCCTGGCAGAAGTGGACGCCATGATACATGATTGCAGATTGTGAGGCGGAGTGGAGCCACAACGATGTGGGATACTTATGCTCTCAGTTTGTTCGACTGCCTCAACCCACTCACTCCCTCCGCACTCCCAGGCTGACCTGATTATACCAATGGGCGACCCACTTATTTACGCACACTTGCTCACCACAGATCAACACGGGGCCCTACGCTCTCCAAAATGACCTCCATAAAGTTTAGCCCCTCTAACGCTTCCTCCCCTCAGATTTATTATTGTATCATGTACACCTTGTGGAGATTTTTAGTAAAATGCCAATAAAGAAATTTAAACAAAAAATAAACAAAACTAATGTGAGCAGCGTGCCATTACCGTCACGTGTCAGGAGTACATTCAACTAGAAGTTGCAGCGTGTGCTGCATTGTGATGTTCCATCACTGGGAAAGACTAGAACGTGGGCAGCATCAGGATTAATAGCTGCGTGTGGCTCACAAAGTGTGAAGGCAGCATGATTTGAGCAGTCAAGCGTTGACAAAGCAGGAAGTGTTGCGCGACATTGTGATGGGAAATGCCCAAGAGCGGAGCATTCTGGGATACTGGAGATGTGTTTGAAGACTCTAACGCAGCACTTGAGTAAATAGGACCGTAAGGGGTGCGTTTGGTGTATGGGCACAGTCAGCGGCACAGAGGTATAACCTCACAAGGTATTTGGGGTTGAGGTGCCTATAAACAAACTTTATATCCAGTGATCAGTTAAAGATACATTCAGAATGGAGGAAGGATTTCCATGTTAGTTCTTGCCGGTGCTGGATCTATACTCATGGTGCTGTGTGTGGGTGTATATTTTATGTGAGATGTCGCTCACCGGAGAGGATGATTTTGAATTTGCTGCCAGAGAATATTGTTTTTTATATACAGTATTCTTTACATGTGATGCTGGTGTATTGTACATTTTGCTCATTAGGTTCTCATCTTGAGTGGAGTGCTCTGTAAAATGTTTCTATAATAGTTACATGCAAGAGTTTTGAGAGGCATTAGTGTTTACAGCTAAGTCCATGTGTTGCTTGCACATGATAGAAGTATTAGGCTAGTTGAGCAATAGGTGGTATCTTAAGGGTTCTGTGGGGCCTGTATACCGGTGTGTTTTTGGTTTCATATAGATGTGGTCAGATGGGTCCACTGTGTCAATAAAAAATGTTATCAAAGCTAGAGCCTATTACAGTTTTGTTGGTATTTCATTAGTCCTGTTTGTATTGTATTATTTTCTAAGGGAAGGGGGTGTTTTATAATCTGCTGTTTGTTATGATGCATTCTCTGCACAGTTTCTGTGTTTCCCTGCTCAGTCAGTGTATGTTGTTGTGGAATGTTGGTGAGTGACTGAAGGAGTGGACATTTAGAGAGAGTGGGCTGAGCAGAGAGGAAGCTGCTTCTTGTAACCAGTAACCTGTAACCTGTAACCTAATTTATAATCTCTTCAATAAATCTACAACCTGTTATCCTACATGGATTGGTTAGCTGCCTCCTACTTACCAAGACGGAATCTTTACTCACAACAGAGTGGGAGGCCTTCAAAGTGATCATCAGGGGGTTGCATATTCACTCTACCCAGGGAAAATGGAAGGACCCAACTAGAAAGTTTGACAGTGTTGAATAGACCTATATATAGGCTATCCTGTTTTATGATGAAACCTATAATAATTGATAACACCCCATGGAAAGGGAAACCACCCACTTCACTGTAAACATATAAACACTGATGAACACCTACACAACCACAAACTAATATGCCATTCAAAGAAAGGAGAGAGAGAGAGAAGGAGCCATTTGTATTTCTTTCTGAAGGAGCCACACAGTGTAACTTTGTTACAAAGGGTAGCGCCAAAAAACACGGATCTAACTTTATTGTGCTTTGGTTTTGTTGTTTAAGGCTGTCACTAAAATGCTGTTTCTTCTTTTGGTTCCTCCAGTTTTGTGTGCTTAGAGTAAAGGTGGAGGGTTTAGAAACATGTTTTAGATTGGATCCAAATGTTGTGTACACTGTAGAGAATCAGTGAATATTAAAATCTTTTTTGGTCTTCTGGAAGTGTTTAATTCTTGCACTAATTGGTAAAATGGCTAGCTCATAAGAATCTTGGGTAATGTTTGCTATCATGTTTCTTCACAGAGGGAGGGAATGGGCATAACCCTTTGATACATCAGCCTCCTTCTCTAAGAAGTCAGTATTGGTAGCAGGTCACTAAGTAGTAGGTTAAGGATCCCTATCTGTGCCCTGCAAGTTGTTTATTAAAACATTTCAACATAGAAGTATTACTTTTTAATCCATTATTAGTGGCGTAAACCAGACAGAGTCCTGACAGAGTGGCTTGACTTTGAGAGGTAATGAAATGTGAAAGGTAATGAGATGTAAGTGTGAGTGAGAGCGCAATATACACACTTACTGGACTTATAATAGTTTAACATAAATCCATAGCCAGTGGGATGAGATTACATACCCTGCATTACTTCTCCTTTAAATTACATATGTGCTTTATAACAATCACTGCAAACAACAGCATGTTTTGTAAACACTGGGAAAACACAGTTTTGAATTTTTTGGGGGTTAGGCAGCTGAATAAAGACTGATAAGCACTGACTTCAAAATGTTTGGAAAACACCATTGAAATGATTGTTTCAGCTGTGAGGTGGAGGTCAGACTAACAGACAGGCTGCAATACCAAGACTACTCAGCTTACATCACCAAAACACACGTAGAGGGGATAGATCTGTTCATCTATTGGCCTGCTTCATAGAAAATTAGTCCTAGCAGTCCCCATCCATGCCCTACGTACAATGTGACATTCATGAAGCTTTTGTAACACTCTACAGTTATACTCCCCTCCTCCTGAGGTCTCACAAGCCGATATCCAGGCATTCCTGGAGGGCATTGCCCTTCCCAGACTGTCCCGTAGAAAAGTTTGAAATAGGTGTGCAGGTTACTGCTGAAGTTATCATAACCATTAATTAGCTGCTGGGACAATGCTGGTGACTGATGGCCTTCCAGCAGAATTTTGTACAACCTTCTCGGTCTTGTTGATGCCAAAATTGCCTAAACTGTTAGGATCCTTGCTAGAGGTTGGTTGCTTTCAAGATACTCTCCGAGAGGCCGTGCTGGTTTTCTTGTTCAAAGCTGGGAAAAACCCGACAAGCTGAGCATCCCACCATCCCATAGCCACTCTGCATGTCAATTATAAAACGTTGAATGAGATTTCAACCAAAGTAATTCTGTGCCTGGTACATGCTGATCAAAATGGATTTATCCTCGCCAGAAACTCTTTCCTTAATATCTGACAGCCCTATAGAATTATGGAGGCTGCACAGACACACCTGCCCTAGGCCACCTACATCTAGGCTTACAAAATGCACTTGATTCACTGGGCTGGGATTATGTTTTTAGGATCCTGAAATGCTTTGGCTTAGGAACTCATACCATCAAGTTGATCTGCCTGCTGTACAGAGACCCCACCACCAGAATCTGCTCCGGGGCTTGGATTTCAACACCTAAATCGGTGGACAGTAGAACGAGTAAAGGATGTGTGCTCTCTCCCCATTCTGTTGCTGTTAACGATGGAACTCTTCGCAGCACATGCATGTCTCTTTGGGAGGGAATGGGAATCCCATTAACAGGCAAGACTCATGCAATCTCCTTATATGCAGATGATATATTGAATAAAAAATATCACATTACAAAAATATTGTGTCAAGAATATTGAGATTTCAAAAGTATTGTCAACAAGAATATCGAAGGAAAGAATATAATTTTAGGAGTTGTTTTCATCCTTTTAAAAAATATTGTTAGAGAAAATATCGTTGTATATAATAATATTTTTCTGTGTTATTTCATATGTATTTTATTGTAGTATGTTTCATTCTAGTTGTTTGGTTAATGTGTTTTGTTAATAGTTTTATTAATTTTTATAAAAAGGCTAATATATATTATTTATTTTAGTAATGTATATAATTAATGTTTATGTTATGTAATAGTTGCAGGTTGTACCTTAGGGTATAAGGGTGAGGAGATTTTTAAAATGTGAAAATTGTATTTTGATTTTATGTTTTTTATTTTAAATTTTGAAAATTATAATTTTTATTTATTATTTTATTTCATAAGTACATAATTAAAAAACTAGTATTGAGAAAATATTATTTTTTTAAATGTTGCTAAATTAATTAAAAGATTGGTGGAAAGGTCACCTCGAAACGGCGTGGTTTTCTCAGACCGCCAACTCGGCGGTCTACCCTCCCATTTCCGAGTCAAGCGGGTGCATATATGAAAGACCACTGCAGCAACACTGTCACCACAAGGAAATTCAGACCACGACGGCGGTGGTTGAGGTTAATGCACATGTCTGAGGGTGGACCCGACCAGTTCTATCACAGGTCCAATCACCGTGCCCCTTGCCACCGACATGACTTTAGCAGCAAAACCTCCACACCTGAGCTGGTGAAAATTGAGGGATAAAAAGCTAAAACTCACCTTCACTCAACTGCACACTTCTGCTGCCATCATGGAGTCAATCGTACAAATCCTACCACTGCTGGTGCTGCTTGATGATGTCCAAAACTCAGACTGTAGTGGAAGCAACTGACGGTAAGTTCCCATCTCACTTGTTTCCAATTACTTTTCTCTCTTTGGCCAGGTCACTGATACTGCACAGGGACAATCTTTTACATTTTAAATGTGTGACCCAAAAATTGACAAGGATAGTGATGTGTGTCCATAATACAGTAAAACAACAGCAGGTCATCACTAACATCACAGCAATAATCACTGTGGCACCCTCGAACTTCTCACAGGCTAGGTCCAGTATTGATGGACAAGAAACTTAAGTAGGGATGTTGCATGAAACTGAAACACACCATCAATGCCAAATCACTGGAATAGACTCTCACACATTAGGCACATCAACCAAACATTGGTAAAATGCTATTCTAAACAACCCACCTATAAAGTGATACAAGTCAAACTTGGAAACAACCTCTGCGGGACAGGGTCGCCTCAATCAGGGGGCCCCCTGAAAGTCTGGGTCCTTGGGCCACACTCCACTTTGCCCATGCTCAAAAACATCGCTGTGCACAGGCCCCCTGGCATAAAGTATAGCAAGGACAACCAATAACATCACCAAGTGCCATGCATATGTGTGCAATGCGAAAGTGCAATATATTAAAACAAACACATTAATAACTGGATTCCTCACATACAGCTAAAGTAGGTATAAACAATACTCAAAACAATGAACATATATCACAAAAAGCAGACAAAAAGCCATGACAACCAACCACCCTCCAAGTGTGGATACATAAATACCCACCTTGTACACAGTCAACACATATCCACCAGAGGGAGAAGTGCAAGACAAATTAGGTTGACAAGGCACAAGACTAGATGGAGCCTTTATCATTTGAAATACCATCCAAAGCAATGTCTGGCCCACTTTGGACACATCCCACATATACATTCATGCAACAGTGCCCCTTAACCTATGTAGGTCCTGTACTGGTCACAAAATTAAAATATACAAACCTGTACACATTGATCACCATTACGTGTGAAAACAGTACATCTACAGTCCTGCATCCCAATGTTGCAAAGCACAAAAATTAGGTGGGGCAAGTGCTCACCACCATGATGAATGCCTGCCTACAAAAGTCTACCCGCAACACACACCATTACAATTTGTGCATGTCCATAACAAAGTGCACCATAAACATATGTGGAGTATAACCTGCCATAATGTGTAGACACAATGAAATTGTGTCACAGTCAAACTGATGTTACATTTGTATGTTCCCAAAAGTTGCTAGGGAAAAGTAAAACATGGACCAATGTGTTCCACTTTTCTAAGTTGTAACACGGAAAACACAATCTTGTGAATCAAAGGCCAATGGCCAGTCCAAAAACAACTGTGGTGTGCACCAAACGTGCCTCAGCAGACACTGCTAGGGTAACCTCCTCACAAAAGGGCATCCATCAGGTATAGCAGGCACCTCTAAGATCTCATTTAGAAGGGGGATGTTTGGGTTTGTGAGGGGTGGACTTGGTATGGGAAGTGGTGAGTTGGGAAGAGGAAGGGGTGGATAGATGTTTAGGAGCAGTGCTCTGGGAAGTGGAAGGGCTGGAAACTCTTCTGAAAGGGGGGTTTGAGGTTTGGGAGGGTTCGGGGCCAGGGAAAAGGAAGGGTCCTCAATAAGGAAGTTAATAGTGGATTTTGGAAGGGGTGGGTTCTTGGAGGGAGAGGGAGTGACTGGGTCTGATGTGCCTGGGTGCAGGCGCTTGTGTGTCTGGTGAATGTGCTGCAAGTGTGACTGTGTCAACTAAACATGGTGTGTGTTGGATGCTTGCTGGTGCTCGTCTGTGTTTCTTTGGTGTGTATGAAGTGAATGTTGTGTCAGTGATGGTTGCTGCTGTGGAAGTGGTGGGCGTTGTAGTTGTTGATGCGATGGTGACTGCGGAGTGGTTTTGTGTGGTGTATGAATGGATGTTATGGGGGGGTGCATGTGGGTGTGGTGTTGTCTGTACTGGCTGTGGGTGTGGTGGTAGGTGTATATTGTGTGTGTAGTGTCAGATATGCTGGGCACGCATGTCATGGGGGAGTGGTGTGAGTAAGAGGATGTGGTATTGGCAGTGGTGGGTGTGGTGGTAATTGCAGTGACAGAGTCTGTGGTGGTGGTAGTGTCGCAGTTTGACTCTTACTCTAGGCAAGACTGCTGGTTTAAATATGACAGTACTTATTTTTTTTAGGTGACTATGCCAGTCCTACAACAAACTGCAACTTTCGTCCCAACCCTTCTGGCCCACAAGCAGTACCTCACCAAAAACCCAAACAGTAAAAGGTGATTTGTGGCAGCCTTTATGTATGGACTCAAGAGCAGGAATCTCAGGGAGTGTTGTGGTTAAACGGAGACTACCCCTTTCTCACATAGACATCATGTCTCAATCAAACAGGCAATGAAGAAGATGCAGTAAAGTTTCAATAGGTTTTATGTAGCAAAACTGCAATCTGCGAGAAGTTGCATGGGCTGCAATGATTAGGATAATGAACAGTGCAAGAAACAGAATGGTAAAGACAAGAGTCATTTATACAAAGACCCCCACCATCTTGCAATAACATGAAATGACATGAGATGTGAAATATGTCCTAATACCCTAGCATAATGAGCCTAACCTCCAACCTAAAAGAGAATTAGGTGTGATAAACCTAATCTGCCAATGCCATGTCCATGAGAAGAGCCCCCTACCCTCTTTACCTTGGAATGAGGTCTCTAGCTCAGACTCCGTAGGGACACGAAGCCTGGGTCAGCTTCAAGGCGACATGCAACATCGATAGCAGCAATGGCACCTGATCGGAATCCCTCTGACTATCTGTTTAAGTGAGGAGTGTTAGACTTTTCATCCTTGGCGTGGTCTCCCTTAACTTTTTGCCTCTGTTCCCCAGGTCATTGATGTGTGCTGGACTCTGATTTTGCTGTTTTTATTACTCTGGGCACTTTACCACTGCTAACCAGTGCTAAAGGGCAAGTGCTCCTGTTTAAAATGTGTATGTAATTGGTTTTCCATGATTGGCATATTTGTTTTACTGTTAAGTCCCTAGCAAAGTGCACTAGAGGTGCCCAGGGCCTGTAAATCAAATGTTACTAGTGGGCCTGCAGCACTGGTTGTGCCACCCACACAAGTAACCCTGTAATCATGTCTCAGACCTGCCACTGCAGTGTCTGTGTGTGTATTTTTAGACTGTAAATTCGACTTGGCAAGTGTACCCACTTGCCAGGCCTAAACCTTCCCTTTTCTTACATGTAAGGTACCCCTAAGGTAGGCCCTAGGTAGCCCCAAGGGCAGGGTGCAGTGTATGGATAAGGTAGGACATATAGTAATGTGGTTTATATGTCCTGACAGTGAAATACTGGCAATTTCGTTTTTCACTGTTGCAAGGCCTGTCTCTCTCATAGGATAATATGGGGGCTACCTTTAAATATGATGTGTAGATTCCCCTAGAGAGTAGATGGACATGTGGAGTTTGGGGTCCCTGAACTCACAATTTAAAAATACATCTTTTAGTAAAGTTGGTTTTGAGATTGTGTGTTTGAAAATGACACTTTTAGAAAGTGAGCATTTTCTTGCTTAAACCATTCTGTGACTCTGCCTTGTTTGTGGATTCCCTGTCTGGGTCAGTTTGACAGTTGGGTTTTTTTTCACCTCACACTAGACAGTGACACAAAGGGAGCTGGGGTGTAGCCTGCATTTCATAATTAGCCATCTCTGCTAGGAGGGAGGGGTGGAGTGGTCACTCTCATCTGAAAGGACTGTGTCTGCCTCTGACAATGCAGACTCCAACCCCCTGGTGTGTGTCTGAGGCCTTGCCTGGGCAAGGCAGGATTTCACAAGTAGGTGTGAGTCCCCTTTGAAGAAAGGTGACTCCAAAGACTAAAATGGGTATAAGAAGGGCACCCAAATCTACAAACTTGAGAAACACTTCTGGAACCAAGAGGAAACTCTTCCTGGAGAAGAGCTGAATAGCTGAGGAAGAAGAGCTGCCCTGCCTGTGACTGTACTTTGTGGAGCTATCCTGCAGTTGCTGCTTCTGCCAGAGTAAGAGGGCAAAGACTGGACTTTGTGTGCCTTCCATCTTGAGAAGAAATCTCCAAGGGCTTGATCTAGAGCTTGCCTCCTGTTGTTTGAAGTCTCAGGGACAGCAAAGACTTCTCTCTGCCAGCACCTGGAGTCTCTGGAGAGACTCCTACTATACCCTGTGATGCTCATCCAGTTCCTGGGACCCTGAAAGGAGAAGCTGGCAGCCTAAAGACAAGAAAATCCACGCACAGAGTGCTGTGCGGGGAAAAGATTGACGCAAATCCGATCTGCGGCTGAAAAAACGACATGCCGCCGGCTCCGCAGCTGAGAAACGGCGCTCGCAGGAAACCCGACCGAAAAATAGACGCACGGAGAAGGAGAAATGACGCGCAGCATCGCTGACGGAGGCTGGGAGATCACAACCTGCGCTGCGGGATTTTCGGATCATCGTGCAGCTGGATTTTTTACTCAAGTACCGCCGTGCGGAGTTATTTTTGACACACACCCGCCCGTGCGGGGTTATTTTTGACGCACACCAGGTACATTTTCACTCTAGCAGCGCTAGTGTGTTTTTAAAACTACTTAAAGACTCTTTTTTGATTTTTAATTGATAACTTGACTTGTGTATGGTGGATTTTTTTCGTTTTGGTCTTGTTTTGTTTAGATAAATATTTCCTATTTTTCTAAACTGGTGTTGTGTCATTTTGTAGTGTTTTCATTAAGTTACTGTGTGTGTTGGTACAAATACTTTACACCTAGCACTCTGAAGTTAAGCCTACTGCTCTGCCAAGCTACCAAGGGGGTAAGCAGGGGTTAGCTGAGGGTGATTCTCTTTTACCCTAACTAGAGTGAGGGTCCTTGCTTGAACAGGGGGTAACCTGACTGTCAACCAAAGACCCCATTTCTAACAAGGAGTATTTATACAGATCTGCTTGGACCACTGAGGTACGTCTGTTCCCAAACAATAGATAACAAAACATGCTTGGGACGGTAATTTATATAAACAATTCCCTCCAAAGTGTGAAGAGGGAAAGTACTTAATGTGAACACCTACAGTTTGTTTACCTTTGTCGCTTGATATGGACGCCTTAGCATGGTGGCACTGATGCAAAACCAAAACATGGGCCTAACTAAAAACAAGGCAGCCATCTTAAAAGATTTAATTAAATAAATGCGCTAAAACAGAGAGGGCTTAGTAGGGTAAAAGTCACTAGGTGACGGGCGCACGAGTCTGCAAGCCAAAGGCTAAGCTAACTCCTGGTTACATGCAGGTCAAAATGATCAAGATTTGATAAGTACATTTAACCAGGTAAATATTCTATATTTTTCTAAACACTGTGTGGTGTATTTTTGTGGTGTTATACTGTGTTATTGCATGATTTATTGCACAAATACTTTACACATTGCCTTCTAAGTTAAGCCTCACAAGCTACCAGAGGGTGGGCACAGGATAATTTGGATTGTGTGTGACTTACCCTGAGTAGAGAGAGTGCCCTTGCTTGGACAGAGTGTAACCTGACTGCCAACCAAAGACCCCATTTCTAACAGGTGGGATCTTACACCTACCTAGCATCATTCTCAACAGTTTAGTCCAGGATACACTCACAACTCATGCAGTAAGGGCCAGACACATGTATGCAGAGTTAGCATGCTCTGAATGCTAAATTAGTCACAGGTACCATGAAAGCTATACATGCATATTTGTCTACAAATGGAATGTAGTGCTTTACACACTTCACACATCCCAATGATGGTGTTCATTACACAATGTATAGTGCTGGCCAATCCCTGACATTATTATCTTATGTAGGGACCACAATACTTTACACAAGTAATCAGAAAGAACAGTTTGACTCAGAGGCACAATGTTACTTGCAGGAAGGAACATTATGGAGTAAAACATAGAAACATATGCCTGTGAGAAATTTACCAATTCCTTTGGTGAGCCACAGAGCTGGCCATACAGGGAATGGACCTCATTTGCCAGAAGCTCCAGCTCCTCTGCTGAGAAGGCATGGGCCCTCTTACCTGCTTGGCCTGCTGTGATTTCTCCCAGGGGTGACAAACAGCAGCTAAAAATGGAGGAGATCTTGATAGCAGCAGTGTCAGGAGGCAAGTGAGTTTTTTTCCAAACCTCGACGTACATGTACGCGATGTACATGGTTGTCAGCATATACGGACACAGCCATTTGCCCTTGACCGCCACAATCACCAACGTTGGCCTATGGCTGTGTCCGTCGTGCACTCATCCGCCCACTGCGCGGTTGACTTCTGCCACTGGTGTCAGACGCATAATATCCAGTATGCAAGGTCAGGCAGCCGCCATTTTAGCGACTGAAAATGCTGTAATGGAAACTGTTAACTGCATCACCACCACTACAAACTAGGGGTTACATCTGTTAACATGTAAATAACCATTGTCAAAAATGTTCCTTAAACCTTTCATCTGTCTGGTGCGTTAGTGTGCATTTCGGCTTGGTAAGCGTTGTGCACCGTACACCGCCATCGGCGATATTTTCTCCAATACAATTTTTTTTTTTAAATGAAAGGTGAAAATTATACATCAGTGATGTATAATTTAGACATCAATGGACAAACGACATTTCAAGCCAACAATGTGGATTGGTGATGGATATTCCACAATATACACTTTAGATGAAAATGCCCATTTTGAAATCTGAAACAGATATGTACTGTCACATGAGTTTTGGCTTACTCTTCACACATGTTACTGTGGACATTGTGAACAATGTTCATATACTACTTACAATTCACATATAGGTACCCTGGGAGAGGGAGAAGACCACAGCCTCCTGTGTAGCACCCATTTCCAGACCTTCACAGAATGGAAGACAGGGACATCATCCAAAGTGTTTATTGAATAGGCAAACCAAACTGGATCTATGCCATCAGTTGGAGCCTGATCTCTTGCTTCAAAACAAAACACCAATCACACATGTGTAACGCCAATTGTGAAAGTGATAGCAGTATTGTATTCCCTGCCAACAGATTCATTTCAATACACAGTGGCAATATGTGATGTCACAACCAATGTTCTGTTGTGTGCTAAGATATGTGCTTTCAGCAATGATGATGCACCTGGACACCCCAAGCGTGAGGATGCAGCCAATGTGATGACTGGGTTCTGTGGAGTTGCTAGGATGCCACATGTTGTTGGAGTCATTGTTGGCACCCATATTGCCTTTGTACCACCACATAACAGGGAACAAGTTTACAGCAACAGGAAGAACTTCCATTCTATCAATGTCCAAGTTTCTGCTTGGCTGATTTTTACATTTCCAACATCTGTGCCCGCTTCCCCGGATCTGCCCATGATTCCTTTGCCATACAGAACAGCACCATACCCTAGCTGATGTCACAACTACAACAGGAGAATACCTGGCTTATTTTAAGTATGTTCTGAGCTACCTTTGTGTGGGTAATGTCAGGTAGTATAAACAGGAACTGTGTAACTTATTGTTCCACCTATGACTGTCTTCCATCTAGGAGACTCAGCCTATCCCAGCTGGCCATGTTTTTGGCCCCACTGAGGAATCCTAAAATGCCAGGGGAAGTACGCTTCAATGAGACCAGTGGAAGGAAAAGGCCGCCAGTGAAGCGGGTTTTGGGCTCATGAAAGCCAGATTCTGCTCTCTGGACAAAACTGGAGGAGCCCTCCTCTACTCACCCGGGAAGGTGTGTCAGATCACCGTGGCCTGCGGCATGCTCCACAACCTAACCTTGCAACAGAACATTCCCTATATCGCAGAGACCCCGAAGTGCCACCAGGTGAGAATCCTGGAGGGCCAAATGATGATGATAGTGAGGAGGACGAAGGAGATGACTTGCGTCAAGATCTCATCAACAAGTTCTCATCAGTGTAAGTATTTTGGTAACATGTCATGACTTGGACTGTAACACCAACTCTCGTAGTGATAATTGGAGGAATATGTTATGGGAAAATATCATGGAGGGCAAGCTCTGGTTAATCCAGGTGGAAGGTGTTTGTTAAACAAAGTTAACACATGGGAATTATGTTTGTGTTGCTTTGTTTTGCTCTGATATTTTGTCATGGACTGTGTTCTCTTGGAGTTGAGTATCTGAAGTGTCTTACCTGCATGCGTTGACAGCTAATTTTCAATTATTTTCTGTTTTAGGTACCTTCACCATGGCATCATCATTTGGACATTTCAGAGTTGTGACATTTGCGGGTATATGGTGCTGTTTGGATGTACAATAGATACAATGGTTGTTCCTGGGTATAACAGCCACAAACTTTGCGTGTACAAAGGACAGCTTGCACAGTGATAGGGTCGAAGTAATGAGGAATTCATTGGACTACTTCCTTGCCATGTGGTGGTCCTAATGCAATATATGTGCCATTATGTGCTACAACAAATTGTTACGGTGGAGCCAAAACATGCTATTCTCGCTCCATATTGGCTAAATCTTTATTGTGTTTGATGTGTATCTAGCTGTTGATGTGTCTCATCATTGTAGGGCAAGGTGTTTATCACACGTCATAGATATTTTGTTGGGCCTGCCAACCTGAATATGCACCAGAACCCACATCTGGCATTTAGTAAAGTGTGCCCCTAAGCAAATCACCTGCCCTTGCATGGGCCAATGATTTCTGTTGCCTTTGAGAAATGTTTGCTTGAGCCAATGCTTGTTTTAGAACTCATGTAGGAATCTGGGGCACGTGTCAACTTTGCCTGAGCTTGTGGCATCCATATGACTCAGACTGGGTGTGGCCAGGTGACTCAGACTGGGTGTGGCCAGGTGCAGCAGGTATTTAGAGCCACACCAGACTTGAGGTGATTGCTTGCTGTCAAAGGTCTTCAGATGCAGAGTGGGATTCTTTGCTCCTGTGCGCTTGTTCTTGGATCATCTATTCAACAGCCCAGCGTCATGGGTGCCGATCCTAGAAAAGAAGAGATCAGGAAGATTGGCATCATAAAAGACAGTAACGCCCTGCACATGCTTGAAAGGCTTCTGATAGTTGATTGCCCGATGTTGAGACGGGCAGCTTGCACTAGAAGGGCATCAGTGTCATTGGTTACTTCAAAACATGCTGTCTGCCAAATAATAACACTGATTGGTGTTAGCTTGCAATGACAGCACAGATTTGAGCGTGTTGGACAATTGTTATTTTAACAATGTACAATGAACATATTTGTAATAGTTGAGTTTTATGTAACATTTTTGTGATACCAGTCATTGCCTATGATAAAGAACACTCAGTGCTTGGCACACGCTAGTTTCAAAATGTGAATCAAATGTATGTTATTTCCATGTTCAATTGTCACTGTGATGTAACCGTGATGACACAAATTACATACAAAAGTGAGCTTTAGTATATTATCCCGATGTTCTCAGTGTGGTTAAAGCACTGAAGTTTATTCTTCCCAATACTAACACGCGGCACTGATTAATCCCTGCATATTTGAGAAATCTAAAAATTGATTTTCATTCTTTATCGCCTGTTATATGTCAATGATTGTGAGAGTGACTGTGTTTTAGAAAGTCTCAAGACCCAACGTGCAAGATGTACACTGAATTTCTGGAACACTTTAGGTAAGTCTTAAAGTTCGGGCCACATTGACTTGGGAACAGGGTGGGAATACATGTAGATAGTATAGAAGGCTAATCATTGTATATGGTTGCAGGTTCTATACTGTTTCTTAAATATCCCTAGAGAAAGGGGAGAGCCATCTAAAGTGGGACAGGGGACCCTGACAGGTACACCTAATTTGTGGGAATTGGCAAAGAGTAGTCTTAGTATATCGGTTACATGAAAAGTGTTATTTGACTAAGGGGGTCAATACGAAAAGACCGCCGAGGTACTGAAGACCGCCAGTGGTGGCATCTTCCGCGCAGCGTATTATGACAACTGGCAGGCCGCCGTCCATTTTCCTACAGAAAGCCGCCAGCAGCCATACTAGTGGTTGCCGGGAAAGTGGAGGTTGCCCAACCTCCACCGCCACGTCAACAGAACACCACCCACTGAATCACGTCCCATGATTCGGTTTGGCGGCGTTCTGGTGACGGTGTTCTGGTGGCGGAGCTGCCCCCATGGATCCCGTCCCCTCCCGGAGGATCAACGGACAAGGTAAGTTGATTGTCCGTTAGGGAAGGGGTGGGGGGGTGTTGTGTGTTGTGTGCGTGCATGGGGGTGTGCGTGTGAGTGTGTAGAGGGGGTGAGTGAGTGAGTGGATGCGTGCGGGGGGTGCTGTGTGTATGGGAAATGTGTGCGGGTCGGACGATGTGCATGTCTGTTTGTATGAGTGCGGGTATGTGTTGTCGGGGTGTATGTGTGCGTGTAGGGTTGTGTATATGTGCATGTTGGGGGTGAGTGCGTGTAGGGGTGTGTACATGTGCATGTTCGGGGTCGGGGTGGGGAGGGGGAGGGGGGTTGTGCCACCTTTGGGGGGTGGCAGGGGGAGTGGGGAGAGTATTCATGGGGGGTAGAGGAGGGTGGGGGAGACCCCTATCAGTGCCAGGGAAGGAATTCCCTGGCACTGATAGTGCCTACCGCCATGGATCTCATGGTGGTTCCCAACCACCCGAGATCCATGGCGGTATGAAGGGTCATGATACCGTCGGCGGTCTAGTGACGACTGCCGGGCTGGAGACCGCAATCTCCAGCCCAGCGGTCTTCACCGCCATGGCGGTCGGAATGGTGAAGTGGTCATAATTCAATTTTTTCTTCCGCCGGCCTGTTTGCGGTCTTACCACCGACCGCCAGGGTCGTAATGACCCCCTAAATGTTTAATTCATCATAGGTGATATCTGATCTTCGTAGACGACCGCTAGCCATCCTGATCCTGTCAGGCTTCATCCATGTTTCTCTCTCTCTCTCCCTCTCACATACATCCCATTTCCCCCCCGGAACGTTCCCCATGCCAATCACAAACAAGTAAATGGAAGGAACACAATGTCTAGGTGGAGTTAGGAACAAGAAACTTGGGTCAGCATTATGTCTCCATGGGATGAACAGGTTAGTGCTGGACAGTTGTTTTTGACATTCCACCAGATACTGGAAATATGGATTGGAATGATCCTGTGATCAGACAATGTAGTACTGCCAAGTATATGTCTATTGGTGTTATTGATGAGGGATTACCTTTGTGGGCTAGGTGATATGGCTCTAACTGGTGACATAGACCAATTAAGGCTTGCCTATTCATAATGAAATTGTCAGATGTATCCCCTTCTTCCATGTTGTGCATGTTTGCAAATTAAATTGTGACCACTGTTCCATATAATGACAGTCATTCCTGATTTGCTATTTTTTTGACAAGATGTCTGACAATTGGTGCTGCTATGTAATTAAGCTGGTATGTGAGTACATACTTGAATGTATGTGTGGGTGAGACATGGTTGTGATCCTGAGCTAAACATTGTACATATCCAACATATCCATACTTACACAAGTAGCTCCTTGTGCCATTGTCAAGTTCTTGTGGAAGTACATGCATACATTTCTAGATGTGGAATGCAGAACAGCAGGCAATGAGTTTTATACTAGTGGATTTAGTTTAGTGTACAGAGATATAAGAAACATTGGGTAATACAAACATGAAAAATGAAAAGTGAAAAGTGAAGAAGTCAGTCATGGTGAATGAAACCATAGTTGGAGTTGCCACATTATCTGGAGTACAAAGTCCTAAATACCGCTGCTGTCAGAAAGGTAGATGTGTCCAGAAATAGTCCACAGGGTGAATGTTTTACACACACTGAAGGAAATTAGGTTTGAGGTTTCTTGGTGGTAGAGGTCTTGCCATCCTCACCTCTGGGTAATTTGTTTGGATGTCCCGCTTGCCAGTGTGAGGGAGGAATCCAAACCTGCAGGGACAGGGGTGTCTGAAAGTGTGTCTTCTTCTGACAGGGCCTCCATTCTTGTGCCTGCAGCAAATGTTGATGGTCCTGATGTAGTTGGTCCACAGGAAGAGATAGATGGTGCTGGGAAAGCCCTGCACAGGTGGAGATGGATGACCATCAGCACCTCTATTAGTGAGCCCAAGTTGGAGTTATGGGCCTCAACCTGATTGTGTATGTTCCTATGCAGCTGCTTCATCTCCCTCAGTTCAGAGAGTACCTGGCGCATCACACCTTGGGACTCCTGATAGACTCCCAAGACATGGCCGATGGTGTCCTGGGTGTGAGTGTCCCCAGTGACCTCACTCTGCCTGCCCACAGTTACCCTCCCACGACTCCTCCCACCACAACCCTGTGCCCTTGGCCCCGGGGTCCCACTCCCACTGGTTCCTGGCTCCTCTGTAACTGGGGTGGTGATTGTCATATCAGGATCCATCACAGGGGTGGGCACACAATGGTTGCTACTGTGCTAGGTACACAGGTTGTGGTGGATGAGATGTGGGATGGGAGGTGTTGTTGTAGGCCCAGTGACATTCACAGATGACTTCTGCCCAGGCTGACCAGATGGACCAGCACTGTCATCCTCACCCATATCACCAGGAGTGTTGTCATCCCTGAAGACTTGGTTCTGGGGTGGTGTGGGTGTCTCCTCTGTCTGCAAAGTTTGGCCAGGTCTTCTACCAGATAGCCCTGTTGTGAAATATAGAACAATGATAATGATGGAAGTGTGTTATTTACATCCTAAACATTTGTGACACAGTAATTAGAGTTTTGTTGACAACACATTTGTAGACGTTAAATACATATACTTAAATTATGCAGCTCATTACATGTCCTGAGGTGTTTACCTTTTGTATTGAGGGATGAACATGACATCTCCCCAACATTCTAGCTAGCAGAGTATAGAGTTAGCAAGCATATCTGACCATTCCAAAGGCTTAGCTGTGGACAAAACAGGTAATCACACAAGTTGGTTGTATATTTCAAGTTGGTCATCATGTGACCAGTGCAGAGATAATGGATCGCCTGCAATTTCTAGACAGCTGAGTTGACTTCATGACTTGAAGTGGCACGCACACTTGTTATGATGTCACTCATTCCATCAATTGTTTCATTCGGGGAGACTAGGACATCATAAAGCAAAGTACGCATAAATGTCTCTGAGTGGAGCATTGTATATTGATTGCTCATTCCATGTGAAAAGGACATCAGTTGTGATATGTCAGACAAGTGAGATTGGTCAAAATCCCATTTTTGTTATGTTTTGCTTTGCTAAAACAAGGCTTCATGAAAGTTGTAGTCATTTCAATGTCTTCTTGCCAACACCTACAACATGGTCAGTGTAACATACCTGTTCACAAACTGCATTTGGGATGGACCATCTAGTTACCAATTGACATATATAATGGGTCCTGAAATTAGATATTTTGTGGGACTACACTTACAGACTCCGTTGCAACAAGTGGCATGTGACTGTAATTGATACATGTGATCTTATCTGCAACAACACACATTGACAATGATAAGAAAACCTCTCTACTACTTTGTGGGTTGCATGTTGGGAAATTGGGTAGACAATACAATGACAAAAGCTGGATTGGGGCAGACTGGACATTGAGATTTAGTGACAGTTACTGAGATGTAATTTCCCAGTCTACCCACCGATATTCCTGCCTATCTCAAGTAACTATAACTCATGCCCTAAGGTAACTATAACTCGCGCCCCCGCCATGCACATTTTTTTAATCAAAATGTTACTGCAAATATTACATTGATATTATCATTGATGTTATCAAATATATCATTAGTGCCATAATTTGTGGGGTGATTAACAGTGCATGGCGAGGGCACAAGTTATAGTTACCTTAGGGCACAAGTTATAGTTACTTGAGATAACTCTAAATATAAAAGGGGAATTTCTATTGTTTTGTACGTTTAAAATCCGAGCCTAACTATAAAGTCCCTGTAAACTTTGTTTTTTTCAGTGAATTTCTGTTTTTATTTAAATGATATTTCCTAACTATAATGTCCCTGTAAACTTTGTGTTTTTCAGTGAATATATATATATATAATATATATATAACAAAATACACCCTTCAAATACGAAAAGAACCAGGACACCTCTGTATAAAAATCCAATATTTTATTTGAAGCAAACAAAAAACTCCAACGCGTTTCGGCGACAAGCCTTTATCACGGATAGAGTATCATCACCACATCTCATTCAAATATCTTAAATCAGTGATCTAGATGACGGACTGGTTTCTACTCATACACTATTTAAGTTGTATCAGTGGCTGCCATCTTAGTATGTCCATCTGTTGTACATATACAGAGTAAATTCACCAGTGCAATTCAATATTCCAAATCAAGCTTACAGTAATCAAGTATATTATATCTAATTCTCATTTGTTAAAAGCTTGCTCAAAAATATATTCTATATATTCATCTCTTTAATTCATATTTTATAATGCAAATCATTAACAAATAAATTATTATATTTGATTCAGAAAAAATCGAACCTTATAATGCCCAAGTGGGCAGAAATGTATGCCGTGGTAATCATACTCGATATAATTCAAACATGACCCTTGCCTTCTTCTCATTATTGAACATAATTCAGTCCTCATCTTGTAAATGTGAAAAAAATATATATTAACCTAATACAACACCCTAATTTATAAACTTACATGCAATCAAACTCTTATCCCAAATGAATGCTCAACTCTTCACTAGAATTCAACCCCACAGGGTCCAACGTCTCAAAATCTATGATATATCGTGATTCCATAATTCTCAATAATCGTTCTCTATTGCCACCCCGTTTATTGGATTTAACCTAGTCGATGACTACAAACTTCAATAAATTTTCATTACCAGCATGTTGACTAAAAAAATGTCTCGCCACTGGATAACTCTTGTCATAGTTCTTAATCGCTCGCCTATATTCTAATAGGCTTGGCAAGCTTATCTGGCACAGTTGTGGTCACCAGGTATCCTTTTCTAAATTGCAGCATCCTCTGGCTCCAAGGGGTCTTGCTGCTTCCCACTTCAAAATTCAATTTTTTTGCAGCACAACTGCAATAGCTCTCATCCTGGCTGTCCAGACATCTCCCTTGAAGTGTCCTTGACCCCCCTTTTAACCAGACTCTTGTCCTGGCCCTGCTAACCTTAGCCACCCTTCCTTCGAGAAGCCATCCTGGCTTACACCCTGGCCTTGAATTGACTGACTGGAGGTCATTAGCTCAATAAGAGTCTCCCCCCATGCAACCACCATACCTCTCCTGGGCCTCCCTATAGACCCCAGATGGCTTGTTAGATGAGAATTACGGCTGTGAGATCAAGCTGGAGTCTACAGCTTGGGAGATCTCTTTCAAAATAGACAGCTCGTGTACTTCAAATCTATCACAGAACAATTCAACCTTCATGGAGGCCAGTTCCGAGTCTTTGGCCTTCTACACCTTATCCTCCAGGATACACGGCAAGTGGAAGATTCAGATCCTGCCACTCACCAGTGTATGAATTCCCTACATACGACAGGAAACAGAAGACGTCTCATTTGCCAGTTACCTATGTGCTGTTTACCTACTCTCAGATTTCATTGCAGCCCCTGTGGGATACCTGGGAGTCATAGTTTGGAAGGGTTCTACACAAGAAGGAGTGAGTGAGAGCCCTAAAATACCCCTGAAACCTCTCTTTTAATGTGCATCTAAAACTCATATAGTTCTGTCTTCTACATAGGCCTTATCTCTCATCTAAACAGATTCACAGAATGTTTCCCGGTACCTCGGACTCATGTGCCAGATACACATACCCACCTGTGCATTTCAGACATGTGTTATGGAATTGCCCTTTCCTGCAGTCATATTGGTCAGAGGTGGGAGGTAACGCAGAACATATCGGCAACCACAGGGTTGCCAAGAATGAACTTGTGGTACGCCGTGGCTTTGTGCATTTATAAAAGGCATAAGAGGATTTGATCTGGCCCTCATCCTTGCGCAATGGGTGAAAAGCCTATCGCCTTGCAGTAGTGCGGCTTAGCAATGCATGGTGAGTCTGTAGGGTCATGTTGAGGCAGTGGCTGTGCACAGAGAAGAAGCTAGAGGTCTTCGCCATTGCCTGATAGCTCCGGTATAGGATCATCTATTGTCCAAGTTTAGTAATTTGCATGAGGATAGCATCTTATGACTTCTTCCTTAGGGCATGCCATCCCTCCACATCTGCTTGAATGAACCATTTGGGATTTGACTCACGCTACTCTACCTGATGTGATAGCGCATCCAAAAGGAGAGAGCTGGTGGGTTCCCTCTCTCCTCTTTTGCAGCCCCTAAGCATACTTGCCTGCTCCTATTTTCTCCTGATGTAGCCGGACCCCTATTTTGGGTAGGCTTTGTCATGCGATCCACTGACTTACCCATTTTATCCTGGATTTCGAACTACTAGCTCCTCTACATTTCCCCAGGGTGCCTCTAGTCCATCCTTTTTACTCCCTTTCCTACTTTGCCACAAGTTTACCCACAGCTAGTTGGGTATGAGCGCTCACACATTCCACCTGGCATTTTCTTTTTGGTGTTTCTGTCTACTCTTTTCTCCAATCTCCCTCCAATGAGGAGTTACGCTACATTAAGATTGTGTGGAAGAATCTTGTTTCCATGTAATTGTGAAACTCTGTTCGACAGAGATGTACCCTATCAATCATTTTTATAACAATTTTATTGCATTGTGAGCTATTGATGTTTAATGCAAAATCAATAAAAACAGAATAAAAAAACAGGACCAGGATGCCCACACACTCAAACATTCCAAAATATTTCAGAGATGGGCTGACTACAGGGGCATAGTGCTGCATCCAGTATACACTCCACAAAGACACCTAGAAGATGAGGTCAGAAATGACTGTGCCTTATGAAGTAGTCAGGATCTTTACACATTCATCATATCATTATAGGACTGAGGGGGAGGGGTGGTGGGAGGGTGGCTACTTGTGCTTGATTCGTATTATTGTTTGGTGTTGATTATGGCAAACTTTTGCTGTATTTTACCAGCCATGGCTGGTCATGTAAAAAGAAAATACAATAAAATGTGTTGTTAAAAAAAACAGGGCCAGCCACAGGAAGGTTGATACACAGAGTAGATTTGGGGAGATGTATGGTGTTATGCTGTACCCCTCCAAGGCCCCTGTATGTCTACAGGATGTCACAGTAACCTGGGCTCACCACTGTCAATGCTACCACACAGGCATTCAGGGATAAGGTAGGTCCAGGCATGAGATGAGACAACAGGGTTCTACCATGGGGAACCTCTCTTCAGTGCCCCTACGTCCAAGCCTGGGAGCTCTAAAATGTTAAACTCCTCTGTCTCTGTCAAATCAGGGAGGAGAAATGAATAACAGATGTTTTCATTCTCACCCAACAAGATTAGTGCGCCCTATGTGAAATACAGGCCCAGGAGTAAAGGGCCTCAACCCCTTGGTTGGGCCCACTAGCTCCTGGTGGCTGTGTGGCCTTCTGAAGGGGGTTCTGATACTGACTGTAGCTTATCATGTTTTGTAGGTAGAAGGGAATTGACATATCATATGAACATTGGTGTGGTATATAACCACAGCTAAAACTGTGGTATATAATTAATAGTTGATCGGTCATATCTTGCATCAATGTCATGAGGAAAAATGAGGTATGTCACTCCTGCTTCCAGCTTATCACCACTTTCTTCTTCCTCTTCTTTATTATGCTATTCTCAGTCCCCATGACTCTAAGGAAGGATTGATATATATATATATATATATATATATATATATATATATATATATATATATATATATATATATATATATATATATATATATACAAGCACTTTTTTTTTTCCACAGAAGATATATATATATACTTGGCAGGGGCACAAGCTATTGTTACCTTAGGGCACAAGTTATAGTTACTTTAAAAAACTCTAACTATAACAGCTGAATTTCTATGGTTTTGTACATTTAAAAGTGAGCCTAACATCCCTGTGACCTTTGATTTTTTAAGTGAATATATATCTATATATATATATATATATATATATATATCTTACCTAGTGGCGGTCACCACTAGGTAGTTATAGTTAGGACTGTGTTTCCATATAAAAAGTGTTTTTTACTTGCCTATTTCTTTGGCACTGTTTGAGTTTGACGAATCTTCACGAAAACATTTTTTAAAAGGGGTGTGCCAGTGAATCTTGTTAAGCATGGAAAGTTTGGGGGTAATCTGCCAAGCGGGGGCAGAGAAAAAGGGGGCGTCAAAAAAATTGCGTTTCCCATGGTAATTCCCTAAGGACCTTTAGACACGACTACAGCCCAAACCACTGGATAGAATTACATCAAATTTAGCAGAAAGCTAGCTTTTGGTACTTAGATTACGCTTTCACTTCGGCCAAGTCCCACTAAAGAAATGTGGGGAAAAAAAGAAAAGGGGCCAGGGTAGGGTCACCCGGACCCCTTAGCTATGGTGGCCACAGGCCTAAAAATCAAATTTGAAAAAAAATTGCCATCAATTTGCAAAATTCGAGAATTTGCTGCTTGTTTCTGTGAGGGCCCTGGATAGGCCAGGTCCTGGGGGCATTTACATTTTAATGCACTGGGGCCCTCTCGACCCCCTGCAGCCCTGGGGACCATCACCTCCCTGGGGCATTTCCTAAATTGTATGTGGGAGGGGTGCACTCCCCACACAGCCCCAGGGACCACCACCTCCCCGGGACATTTCTTAAATTCTATGTGGTGGTGCCACATACCCCCCCCCCACAGTCCCGGGGACCACCACCTCCCCCAGGGCATTGCTCAAATTGTATATGGGTGGTGCCTGCCCTCTCGCAGCACCAGGGACCACCACCTCCCCGGGGCATTGCTCAAATTGTAAGGGGAGGCCGTGCAGCTCCACCTGCAGCACCGGAGACCACTACCTCCCCGGAGCAAATGTTAAAAAAAGAAAAGGGGTTCAGTTTTGGACCCCCACAGACCTGGGGACCACCACCCCTCCTTTAATTGGAAGGGGGCCATGCGGCTCCCCTCAAGGAGCCACTGATGGCCCTAGGAACCACCACCCCCCAGGGCCAGCTCCTGATTTGTTCCGGGGTGCCCAATAATAATTAGGCTATGCCCCAGGGATGGGGTCCCCTGGGCTGAGATCGGCCTGGGAATGGGAACCACATGGCCCCCTCCATCCCCCCCCAAAAAAGAAAAAATTAGGCCATGCTCCATGTGATGGGATCCCTGGGGCCAAGATCTCCCAGGGGAGGGGGGACACCCAGCCTCCCTACCCTAAAAAAAAAGAAAATATTTAGGCCAGGCCTTGGGAGATGCTGTCCCCAGGGCAAAGATCAGCCGGTGGAGGGGGCCACGCGGCCCCCCTCAAAAAATATTAAATGTTTAAGCTGGGCTCTAGGGGATAGGGTCCCCGAGCAGAAATCGGCTTGGGGAGGTGGGGTCGCGTGGCTCCCCCCCCCCAAACAAATGTAATATTTAGACCAGGCCCTGGGCCCGAGATTGGCCAGGGAAGGTAGAGGGGGGGCACGTGGCCCCCCTCCTCAAAACTAAATTTAAATATTTAGGCTGGGCTCCGGGAGATGGGGTCCCCGGAACGGAGTTCGGACTGGGGAGGGAGGGCTGTGCAGGGTTGTGTTGTGATAGGGGTTGGCTGTGCGCAGTGCAGGATTGGGTGGTTATAGGCTTTGGCTGCAGGGCCTGACCTGGCCGTGTGCTGCACGGGTTGGGTTGTTATAGGGGGTTGCCTGCAGGTCCTGGCCGAAGGCTGCGCACTGTGGTTGTTGGATTAACGTATAGTAATACTTTACATTTAAAAAACGTAGAAATTTACTGAAAAAACCACAGGTTACAGGGGCGTTATAGTTAGGAAATAGAATTAAAAACCTTAAAAATTCACTGAAAAAAACAAAGGTTACAGGGGCGTTATAGTTAAAAAATGGAATTTAGAAAATCTTAGAAATTCACTAAAAAAACAATGGTTACAGGGACGTTCTAGTTAGGTTCTAAATGTACTTGTACAAACCATAGAAATTCTGCAGTTATAGTTAGAGTTCTTTCAAGTAACTATAAGGTAACTATAATTCACACCCTCGCCTTAGGTCGCAAGTTTTTAATTCTATTTCCCAGCTATTACGTCCCTGTAACCTTTAATTTTTTCAGTGAATATATATATATATATATATATATATATATATATATATATATATATTTGTACATATATATATATATATATATGTATATATAGATAGATAATATAGATATATATTTATACACAGTCAATTTTCATATACATTAGATTAGGAATAGTAAAACTGTAGTTCTCTATATATTTACCTTCATTACCTTCATGTTATTGTGGCACTTGATATTGTGCCCACATTATTTTGGCAAGACGATATTTAAGCTCAATGCCTGGTAGAAAACTGAAAAAAGCATAGTGTACTCTCTACCATCCTAGAATACCACTTCAGACCCCTGAAAACCACTCTTTATGCTACTACCCAACCAAAAAAAGTTCTGAAGACGTTCAACAGAATCTGGCCTACACTCGGAGAACATCACAGGCTCCCATGCCCACCCCACACTACCTGCAAAGTGTGCTGCATCAGCGACTTATCTGTAAACTTAAGAAACCCACTGTCCCAGGCAGGATAGTTTGTGATGGGGAACTCAGACTCTAGAAAAAAAAATACTGAAATGAGACAGTACACCGGGCCTCCTCCTGCTAAGCATTTAGGATCTGAGACTGACTCTCATCCAGATCTGGTAAGGCTCATCATTCTTACACTTCTGGAAAGAAATGAAAGCCTATAGTCTGCTAATAAGACCTCACCCTTATGCTTTCAAACCAGATATTCACTACCTACCAAAAGGCTCTTCCACCCCAGTACTGATTTCACCTCCACTACGCCCAGCTCTTGGACACTGTTCATTACAGTCTCTGCTGTACCATGGTACATTGCTTTGCATCTGTTTTCTTTCTCTTCACATACCAGTGTTTATACAAATGCCTGCTAGAAAATGACCTCCAATCTGAGGCTACATTTCCAGTTCCGACATTAGAAATGTTTCTGATGTGCTTGTTTTCTCACCAGCATGTCAGGAACACTTTGCGTGTGATTCTCTCGGCAAGAGATCCATGGTGTGCATGGCAGTCTTGCGCGGAGGTGGCAAGTGGCACCACTGTAAAAAGTGGCAGACCTGCACATCTGCTCAGTAGTGTTCTCAAAGGCAGAAAGGCGGAGACAGCACAAGCTCCACCACTGGGGAAGTCACCTTCAATGCCCTTGTAGAAGTTTGAGCAAACTGAAACTGCTGCTTTTGTTGCTTGGTGTGCAGACACCACAGAACTACAAATGTGTTCCATAGATTTTTTCCTGTCTTAAAAATTGGACCTGCTATGTAAGTCTGAGGCTTAATCCAGCAAGGGCTCCATGAAGCTTAAACTGTAGATTGAGTTGCTGATGTGAAGAAGAAAAAGTTGAACACATTCTAGGGCATGTTTGCTGTCGACTGCCTTAGAGCAATGGTTCCCAACTTGTGGTCGGGGAGCCCTGGGGGTCCACAAAGCCTACTTAGGGGTCCCTGATTCCTAACTGGAATTCGCAATTTATGAAATGCAAAACTCCAGGGTGCTGATGGCCTAAGGCCCCCTCTGCTGCACCCCAAAAAATATTTCAGGACATGTAAGGGGCACACATGCCAAAGGGGCATGTGTGCGTTACATGTCAATTTTAAAAATGCATTTGTAATGCTTTTTTTTAAATTTGCACATGGTTTAATTTGCGATTCCTTAATGCCCAATTTCATTAAGAAAAAGCTTGATACATGTGCTTAAGAAATCGCAAATAAGGATTCCTTATTTGCGATTTCTTACTTAGAGAATCGCAATTTGTGATTCTCTAAATGGGCTCGCAATCTTAAGGAATCACTATCATCATCATCATTACTTTATTTCGGTAAAAATATACCATAAAAGCACAATACAAAACATTTAGAAAAATAAAAATAAAACATTAAGATTTAAGATAATACCCTAAAATCATAAAAACTTAAAAACAGTGAGATACAATATCTAAAATTTTGCATAAATATACAGATATAGTGAGGGCATGCAACATTAATTATGCATTGTCTAAGATGTATTGCTAACCATACATTGTGTTTCACGACTATAGACTGCATTGCCTACTACTAATATCTATAGCTAAATTTTATCTTTTAAAATGCCCAGTCTAAAATGCCAAATAGATTCAAAAATGCTTGCCAAGGAACACGCCAATAGCACAGATGGATCCGACTGAAATATTCTCAAGGCCGGTAAGCAATTCCTAAGACCTATTCGGTTGCATAAAGGGATGATCCAAAAAGCCCTCTGTTTGCGATATGCAGGACATTGGAAGAGGACATGGATCATGGATTCTTCGTTCTCACAACCCATTGGACATAACTTAGACATATTAGTTGTGTTGGACCATTTAAAGGTTAGGGTACACAAAGGAAGGGACCCTATTCTAAATCTAATATACAGAGCACGTGCAAGTGGAGAAAGTAATATGTCCATGAACTGCTCAAACTCGTAATGGCATTTGATTTGTAAAAAACTACTGATCATGGTAGAGGACGAAGCTTCTGCCAATTGCGAAGTTTGGACATTGAGCCAGAATGCATCCTTCAATATCTGTGTAGCATTTTTTGGGATAGAAGAAGGGTCCTTCCAGTAGTTCCCCAAACCAAGAGAAGAAAAGGTCCGCTGTACATAAATACACCACTTGATTTTTGGGGTTGAGTTGGTACTCAGGAAGTTAATCAGCCCAAGTCTACATGGGGTGAGAGAATAAAATGACCAAAGTTGGATCCAAAACAACAATGGCCTTAGGGCGGCAATCTGGCTAATCGGGAAAAGATTTAGATCCATTTGGATAGGTAGGGATGGGGTACTAGAAGGAAATCTTAGCAACATCTTTAAAAAAGAGTTTTCCACCCTTGCCAAATCCTCCAGGTTGCAATGGCCCCACATCTCAGCTCCATATAGCCCCCACCCCTTTGCTTGAGATTTATATATGTCTAAAACGATGCCGCCCACCCTTTGTTTCAAACACATTGCTGATTTCTGGAAATGAGCATTCCATTTGTGTGAATCTTCCAATTTTAGTCCTAAATAATCAAAAGCACCCACTCTTTCCAGTATGACACCCTCTAGGCGAATGGGCATCCTCATGTTTTGCTTTTTATCCCCAAACACCATGTATTTGTTTTTTGTTGAATTGATTTCTAAGCCATGATCTTTACAAAAGTCCTTGAAACTCGTGAGCAAGTTAGAGAGACCCGTAGCCATTTGCGATAATAGCAAGGTGTCATCAGCAAATAGGAGACATGGGATCTTCGCCCTCCCAATCTAGGGGCATCGCTAGAACATTCTAGAAGATAGGGGATGCATGCATTAATGAATAGAAGAAATAATGTGGGAGCAAGTACACAGCCCTGTCTCATGCAACGATTTGTGGGAAACTCTGATGTTAGTTTGGGCCCCATCGAATTCTAGCATGATTGCCAGTATAAAGATCTCTCATTATATTTAACATAGGACATGGAAGGAATCACAATTTTAGCGATTCCTTAAAATTGCATAGCAAATGCATTTCATACATGCTGAAAGGCATTTTTGCATTCGCAAACGGCCATTCGCACCGTTTGCAAATGCAAAAACGCTTGATACATGTGGCCCCAGGTTTCTATGCTCAGTTTCTAAGCCAGAAGTGCACCAATGTTTAGCTGTCACTCCATTAACCTGCACCCATTTTAATACACTTCACCACTCTATGGTAGTTTTGTTCAGATAACTAAAACCTTAAAGAATACTTGCTCTAAGTTCCAAGATGGCAGAGGTCTTTGTTTCCAAGCAAGAGCTCTGCAAGAGCTCTTCTTCATGTGCTGAGCTTGAAGAAGGCACTGCTACCATGGCCCCAGAAGAGACACATTAACATTATTCTCTGCAAAAGTGATCAAGGATTTATGGATTGTCATGGGTGGGGCTAAAGTGGGAAATTCTATTGTCCTTTCCATGAAGTTCCAATAACTTACAGGCACATCTCTTTAAATAAAGTCAGTCAATGTTGGAGTGCATTGCACAGAATGCATGTCTCTGCTATAAATTAAATTAATTGAAAGAAAGATCTTGCCTCACTAGAGACTTGTAAAATTGCATATATCTATAGTAATAATCACATCTACCACCAGTTTGTATAAATATGCTTTACTAACACAGGGCATGTAGGGATCTCTTTACTGAATGCTGAAATATCTATGAGAAAATCTGTTGTTCAATGCAGCCAAAACACTAATCAGCTCATTTGTGTTCAGCAGATTAGACTAATGCACACTTTTTAGTAAGCGTCCCCTCAGTACTTCTTTACTTCAGGAGACCCTTATAAACTGAGGAACCTGCACACTGTATAATCTCCCAGAACATCACCCCAAGACACGAAGCCAGGCTTACTGCCAAAAAGCAGTCCATATACAAGTTCCTCACTCATATTCAAAGCAGATGGTCTGGCTCCAACTTTCATCTCTGACCTCCTATCCTGTTATCCTGGTACTCAATACTTATGATCCACCAATCACAACCATCTGAATACACAACATCTGCCTTGTGCCACCTCCAGGTTCTGATCTCTTCACCTATATTGGAATTCTGCACCACCAAACATTTGGACTATTTCCTCTATACAAGAATACAAAACAGCCCTGAAAAGTCACATATTACAACATGAAAGAAAAGAGCAAACACCCCTTCCCGTTCAGCAAATATAGGACCATATTACACGTTACTCCTTGTGTATTTTTTATACAACATTATTTATTCATTGATTTTAGCACACTTCAGCATGATATGAGCATCAACCGTTCAGTATTCATTGTTTGCCTGGAAGTGCAGATGTGTCTCACTGTTTTGAGAAATAGTTGTTTTTGTTGGAAATAATGTGCTATGATTTAAAATGTGTTTTCTACAACAATGGGTATAAGAAACATTTTAAATGCAAACCGCATTGTAAGGAAATTAAAACCTTGCTTTCTAAAATGTGCAAAGAAAGAAACTAAAGAGCAATGTGGGACAGTGTACTTTTTTTGCTGACAGGGTTCTCTGATCACAGTTTCCACACAGTGGAGAGGATTAATTGCTTGATGCTTTCACAAAGGATACGTCTGCAAGGGAGAGCTTTTCAGGTGTGCTGATCGATTCTCTGAGAACAGCACTGTCCCTGTCAATGCATGTTTTGTATCATCACTGGAATGAAAACGAAAATGTTGTCTTATCTATTTAGCTTTTTTATTTGCTTGGGAAGCTAAATATCCCCTGCTGAATTCAGCACTGTAAATAAGGCTGAAACATTTGAAATAATTTTCAAGAGTTCACATCAGTAACAGGGACAACAGGAGTGTGACGTCATACTGCTCAAAACAGTCAAACATGGAGCAATTATGTGTGTAAACAATTAGGAGTCCAATAGTTTTTTACACAGAATAGCTTGGGCTCCTCAAAATAGATTCCAACAGATGTTGGAGCCAAGTTGTGAATCAGAGAATGGTCTTTTTGTAAAAAAAGATCCTAATGTGAGAGTCCAAAATACATCTGAAACTGTGCCCCCCATAAAGCGACCCCAGAACTTCTGTTGTAGCCCTGGCACTCTCACATCTGGACGGTGGCAAAGTCCCGCTCCATGGCCTACTACACTCTACACTTGCACGCTTGCTGGCATTCTACAAAGCACCCCTCACAAAGGGCAGAAGAACTGTGTAACTATTGCACTCACCCTCATGGAGCTTCACGGCCTCCCCTTGTCATCCCGCTCCATCTGAGAGCCAAGCAAAGCCATCCAAACAGCTACCACGGTTGGCAACCCTGCCTCCCTGGCTGACAAGGTCGCCATCACCAGAGGGTTTCAGCAGATCAGCAGGCTGGGCACCATCAGAGTGGAAATGCGAAGTGCACGAAAGAAAAAACAAGGCAACGTCCAAACCAAAGGGTATGGGATGTGGGTGTGTGAAATACCACCTATCCCTCCAGGCACCCGAAATAGTCCTTTTAAGCTCACTCAATCAATCAGTAGATTTGTACAGTGCTTCTTGTCACCCATGAGGGTATCCAGGTTCTGGTTTCTCATTGAGTTAATGAATAATCAGTGTCAGTGAGGGCTGTCAATTAATTGATTCATTCATTGAAATAATGAAGCTCACATTTTCAAAATGTTTGGCCTCAAGACAAGGGAAGGGCTTGAATGTAGCAGATTGTGAAAGATTATTCTAAACAGCAGTTCAACATCACAGTAAACACACTGAAGCCTTTCTTAGCTGATCTTTTGTCATTAGTGAATTGTATTGTGTGTCTTTATTTTCTATGTATTAATTGATTGTAAAGTTTCCAGAACACATTAATTTTGAGAACAGCATGTCTTTGATGCTTCCCTCATAATTATCTGCCTCTTTTGAAAAGACACACACCATGGAATCTAGAATTCACTGTCTCGGTTGCCCCATCTGTTCCAAAATGTATCATTATTCAAATTAAACAGATTTGACTACAAGCAAACTGTTACAAAGGTGAGGTGGGCACCAAAAATAAGGATAAGAGCTGCAAAGAATAAATATTAAACGCCATCAATAATGTACAAGCGAGTTGGCCGTTTTGCACATGGTGTCCATGCGTAGAGAGTTTTGCCTACTTTTATCTCAGCTCATCATTGTTCAGGTTCATGTGATTGCACTTCCTGTGACTCCTTAGTGTGCTGAATTTCCTGCATTCTCATTAGGTATGGAGTGGGGGTCAAGGATGACCCAATGTCAATTCAACTTCCCTGGCATTTTAGCAAATTGACATCCATGCCATGATGCACCTCGCCTTGGGTGGAATTATCCTTCCTAACGCCAATATGAGGACTGAAATAGACTTGTGATGACCCAGCAAGACCGCTGATTTCAGCCCTGTCTGGTACCTACTGGTCTTGATAGCTAAACTGCATTCTTTAAGAGCCTGAAGAACTTCCCTGAGGTGTATGCAGTGATCTTCCCACAGAAAGTATTGTCAACACTGGCAGTGGGAAGGTTCATCCCATCCAAGACGAGGTGCCAGAGTCAAGGGAAACATTTTTGAATCATCTGAAGTTGGCAGTCAAATGTTTGGGTTGTGGTTTGTATATAGATTTAGAAGGCGGTCTGTGGAATAGGAATCCCTAGTGTTTGGGCTGGTCGAGTGGGAGGATTTGAAGATGGGATTCTAGATGAGATGAGGTTCAGGTGACTGCAGACATTTTTGGTGTGTGTTGAGTGTGAGACTTGAGGTTGGGAGTGGCAGAGACGCTAAGGAGGGATTCTCTCATGGCCTTGATTTTATGGGAATCAAGGAAGTTTAAGTCACCAAGATAGGTTTTGCTTATGTTATGGATGAATAAGGAAGATATGGAGGAGGGGCATATGATGCAAAGTGTGGTGGCTTTGCTTGAGCACAGTACGAGGCGTCCGCATAGGAATGAGGCGGTGGATGTGCGTGGCAGGGGAGAGTGGTAATTGAGTTTTGTGAATAGCATTGACACTGACCCAAGTTTTAGGTGGACAATGTTGGTGGTTGTAACTGTCTTGGTTAAACTCATTGAAGATTGAGGGTATTTATGGGTGACACAGGTTTCAGCGGTGAAGTCGTTGTGTCTGATGTGAGCTACGTGTGTGTGTACATGGTCAGAGTTTACCTTCGTGGGGGAAAGGGGACAAGTGAGCCCAGTTTCCATGTGAATGAGGTTGCAGGAAGCGTGTTTGCATGTACTGGGGGATTGAGAATGTGAGGTGGGGTAAAGTAGAGTCTACAAAAGTGCAAGAAGTGGCAAGGAAAGTGGTGGCTTACCTCTGTGGAAGAGAGGTTCTTACCCTTAGCCTTTTCCATTTCTTAAAGGTTGTCTTTTATGGTCTATTTATGGCCAAATAAACATTTACTGAAGCTGAAAAGGCCCGAAAATTAGCTGTCACAATCACTCGTTGCCTTTTTGACCCTTCACTTTGACACCCATTCTGGACATTCCAAAGGTCTCTATGAAAGGGAATGCATTAGAGCCACATGTGAGGCATTGTCCAGTCCAAACACAGCTTCTGACCAACGGGAACCAGAAGGGACATCCAGAAAAGGGGACAAATCTGCAAGAGAGAGCAGGGGCCTCCCAGGTGGTGAAAAGATGGATTGTCTTAGGTCCAGGATCTCTGAACTGATAGCAAATTTAGTTTTTCTTGAATGAAGCTTTCTGTATTGTTTGGGGGTCACATGTAAAGATTCCAAGTCTAAATTTAGCTTCTAGTCAATGGCTAGCACCAGAGTCAAGTTTTCTGCCACCTCCAACAACATCTTCCCATCCATTTGCGGCACCACTAATGTGAAGGCCACACAGATAGAGCCATTAGCCCTTCTGTGAAGGAAATGATTCTGCTAGTACACTCCACACTGCCCAAGGTCTTTACCCTCTTCTACAGCTGTTGCCTCCCTGCAGGGGTTTCCAAGGAAGCTACACTATATCTTTGTCTCACAGGAATCTGTCTAAGTAAGGCCACCAGCTGCCTTATATTCAGTGAACTGAGGCTGGCATTGCAGGTCAGAATGAGCACCTAATGCTCGTGGTTAGTCCCATCCAGAGACATGTAACTCTGTGGCAGCTGGACCACACCTCTCTGATTAAGGCTTACCTTGCTTCTTCCCATTTGTTCCTTCCCACATGCCCCTGGCATCTGCAAAAGTCTGGCGTTGAGCTCTCTCCTGAGGCACACTGCTGACTTAGGGATGGGAATACCGGACAGGTGTTGGTTAGCAGCGTCCTGTTCCTCCATCTCAAATGACACAATAACCCACTGCTGTAAGCTGCTAATCCACCTTAATAATGCCTGCCCTTAGATGTCTTCATCCTCTCCAAGACACCATCTTTGCCCTTAAGCCGCATGTCCTCTAGGGCTTGGGTTTAGGCTGAATGCGTCATCCAACAGTAAAGTCCAAATGTGCTGGAGCTGCATAGGTCTAAGTCCTGAAGCCTTTCTTACCACCATTGTTCATTACTTGGAACCTCACACTACTACCTTTTCATCTAGGTAATAACCCTCTGTTCCATAGCCTCTGGGCCCGATTCACAAAGGGATTTAGGACTAGTAAAGTTATGAATGCGGAGTCTCCGCACTCGTGGCGGAATCTCTTCACTCAGCACTGCAACTCTATTCTGAGATTTACCTCTTCAAGAAGAGACTGGTGAATAGGTGAGAGCAATAGGCCTTATTTCTAATCGCATGGTATGAATGTGTAGATTGGCAGGGATTATAACAGCCCTGACTAAGGCTGCAGACCCATATGGCCTTTCAAAAAGGCCGAAACATGTTGGCACAATTATAAGGGTAGATGAGCCATTATATCTCATCTAACACCCAATATTAACTTATTTTTAACTATATCTAGAGTCAGGACCGGCTTTAGCGCTGGTGGCGCCCTGCGCGACAATCCTTTTTGGCACCTCCCCACCCCCTTGGATTCCCTCACTACCTCCCAGCAAAGGTGTCCTTAATCTCTCCATAGCCCCCTCCCTCATACATTTAATTTGTTTTAAAGCGCTGGTGAAGGCTGGTTTTACTAATCCACTCAGCTTTCCACATCAAATACAGATATGTTATTTGCAGAGGCACATTAATCCTCTACGCTACTTTATGGTGAGGCAAAGCTGCCGCTAGGCAAAACTACATGGCTCTCTCCCTAGCAGGAACATTAATCGCAAGAGTTACCTTGACATTTGTATTGCTTCCTGAAGGCTGGAAGTACAAGGAGCTCTGCAGCAGGTGCTTTTAAATCGCACATTTTGTGAATTATTGCTAAACACAGCGCCCCCCTGAGGTCAGTCCCCCCCATCCAGGTCAGCACCCGGTGCGGCCGCACCAGATGCACCGCCATAACGCCCTAAAGCCGGCCCTGTCTAGGGTACTCAATAATAAAGGGAAGTCCTTGGGCATACCGTAAGATATTTATATCTGCTTTCTGGATCCCTGCTATAATCCAGTTCATATGTATCTGAGAACTCTCAGTAATGGTTGAGTCTGCCCTGGTGGTATTTACCTACTGTGGTGTGGATGCTTGCCGATGATGAAGCATGCCATAACAAGTTGTGGGTGAGACGATTACTTCAATATCTTTATGAGTTTCCGGGGGTTAACCAAGTAGTAGCTTTGACCTGGTCATCTATATGTGTGTTTAAGTAGGCTCAGCTACCTTCGGCTGGACCCAGGGTGGAGTACCCTGTACCAAGCCCGCTAGCGGCATTTCCTGTACCCAGGACCAGGGCGTTTTCAGGCCACACACTTTCACCACTTTGGACAGATAGCCTGCAGGGGAAATGGAGGGTGGGAGACTCTTGTTCATGTCTCAGCTCACTCAGAAGCCACAGGTCAAAGATATGGAGGGTAAGGAAAACTAAATACTCGACCGTGCTATATGTCGGATTACAGTCTTCAAACCCCTCAGCTGTGCATTAAATGAACAGAACATCATAAAGGTTAACTAGGCAGCTAATTACTGTAAATTATTACAGAATGAAAGTTCACGTGAAGGAATTAAAGAATCAATCAGCCACTTAATGAAGTGACATTTACAGTGAAAGCTGCATTGAAGCAGCTCTAGCAGGCAGACCTCCTCAGTAATGAGTTCCTGCATAGAGCAGGGATGTTATCTTTTAATAAAGATGAGTAGAACTATCACAAATAGGCTGTGATAAAGGAGAGATGGGCAGGTAAGTGTGCAGTCACAATATGTATCTGCTCTGTATCGACTCCACAATATCAACTGCTAGCATCCCATCAAGGGAAGCAGATTTGGAGGTAGAATTGTAATTCTGTACCCCCCCTGAGTACTTACCCTGATGATACAGTGACTGTCAATGTTATGGAGTCGATGATTATGTAGATTGTCATTTCTAACCTGTGACATACAGATTGCAAGTATTAATGAAATAGTGCATAAGCATGGTACCGCAGGTTACTGGGAGTTCTATATGGGATAAAGGACCCCCTACCGCACATTATAAGGATATTGCAAATCACCTAGGAGTTCCATGACCATACAGAGGAATGAGGCCGTCGGCCAGGGTCTTTTATAAGGTTCTGGAACTCCTAGGTGACTTGCAATATTCTTATCATATATGGCAGGGATACTTTATTTCTTACAAAGCATGGTCACACCAACACCTTTCCCACAAACCACTTAAATCCTTGTGTGTAGGTGTTTCATATAAAAGACACAGCATGTTTGCAAACATAAAGAATAGACATAGAATCTCTACTGAAAAATTAAGCACATCAAAAAGCTGTTATGTTTGTTGCAAAAAACATATTAGAAGCAGTTTAATAGAAGTTAATAAAAAACTGTTGCATAGAAACATTCTTACTTTTCTATAATTACCCAAGGATGGCAAAATATAACCATGTTGCCATAAATATCTCTGTTCCTCTTGTCAATGTACAGCTAGAGAAAAGGAACAGATAGAAAAGCAAAGTTTTATTTTTCATTCTTTAAACAGCAGCTTTGATTGTACTCCTTGACCTGACCTGCTTTTCCTCTTGGCTGCTGGCTCTGGCTACAGGCATTTGGAAATCAGGAACAGACTGTAATAAGCTCTTACAGTTGGGTTCTGACCTCATTTCTTTGCCACAATTTGGGGTGATGGGGTACGTCACAATTTGCCATTTATAAAGAAATGAGAGATGGCTTTTTATACAATGATTGCAGAACCCCATGTATTAGATGCCAATTAACGTCCAAAGCCGTGGACTGAGTAACCTATCTGTGCAACTGTAAATAAAGGTCAAATATATACTCCCCTACAGTCATTAGATTCCTAAGTATGCGTTTCACAATTGTTTTTTCCAATCCTCTTGGGAAGCACGCGTTTTTCTGCTTTCCTCCTTAAAGTATCAATCATGCTTGCTATTGATAGCTGGTTGGATTCACGGCTTGGGAAGTTAAACAAGCATTGGCAAAGCCAATTGGTCATGCCTCAGCGAGGCATTCACTTTGTCAATGTTTTAGCCATGCTGTACAGCTGCACAGATGCTGTGCAACATGGCTGAAAGTAAAAAAAAAAACAATAATGCCACCAGAGGTGCCCACATCATAGCGATATATTTTTATTGCTAGCATGGGGTAGGGCGGGAGGTAACACAGAGGGCAGCTATGGAAAAATCACTACGACGCAGGAGAATGCAACAATGCACATAGGAAGGGTGGGTGGCTTGGGTCAGGGTGGGTGCATGTTAACACAGAGGGCGGGTGGGGGAAAAACACTAGGACTAGCCCAGGGGTGTCTACATGATATTGCTTTTTTTCTTGAGTGGTGGGGGCCAAGCAACAACAGAAGGAAGAAGGGCAGAGGCAACTCAGAGGGAGGGTGGAAAAAAAGCACTAAGACATGACCAGCGGAGTCAGCGGAGCACATTATTTTGCTGTGGCGGGGGGCAAGCAACAACAACAGCAGAGGAGGAAGGGAGGGCAGATAGGAGTTGCAAGCAACAACAGAGGGAGAGAGGGCAGGAAGGAGTTGCAAGCAAACAGCGGAGGGTGGGAGTGCAACAGGGGGTAAATAACAATGAAAGGAGGCAGAGCGGTCGGGGCAAGCAACAGAGGATAGACAGAGAGTGGGTGGGGGTAAGCAATAACGAGAGAGGGAGGGAGAGCTGGTGGGGGCAAGACGATTGACAGCGAAGGGGGAGTGCACAAGGGAGACTTATGAAAAATACACACCCTGGCAGAGTACTTAAACTTGAAGAAAAAAGTACCACCTACAAAAATGAGCGCTGGAAGGACAGAGGTAACGTGCTCATGCTCCATGGGAAGGGAAAAACACAGGAAGGAAGCCTACGGTATCTGACCAATAAGAAGCAAGCAAATGAGAGTGGCAATGAAGCTAACTAATAGTAAGCACTGGGTGGGCTCTAATCCCACTGACAGAAAAACACTGTCTAAGGGAGTCCTAAAAAAGGAAGGAGATTTGCTAGTGAACCTTAAAGAGCTGCACATGTTTTTGTACTACTTTTCATAATGAGCATTTGTGTTGTTACTACAAATATTTATAGTATTATTATAATTACTACAACTGATAGTAGTGCATCAACAACAGTAGCAACAAAAGCAAACTTACCACAGGAGTCACCCGCCTTTCAATAGTGAATAAGTTATCTAGATTCGTTTCCACAATGTGAGGCCTTTTGCCAGGGTCCTGAGGCAGTCATTGGTCACCGGTCACTATCTGTGGTGAGTTCTCGTATATAGGATTGGTCCCAGAAGTCCTCTGTTACTCCTTCAGTCCTTTAATCCTTTCTACACTTGAATTCCTAAGGGTAACAAATCAACCACTCAAGAGCTACTTCAGGCGGTGGTAGCGGGTCTGGACCTCGGATGCTGTGCTACGCAAGTAATCTTTGAGCAAGAAAATCTCTTTATTAAACTACGGAAAATGTATGGTTATTAAAACAGGGATATTCACAAAATACTAGAAGGACTTAGCACCTTCTGGGGCCTGAATACAATCCCAGACAATATTGTAGCACTGATGCTAACATTTCGGACAATGTGCCCTACCTGCCTCCATTTTTTCTTGTTTAACAATAATAAGCTGTAAAGTTCTTTTCCTTCGCTGTAAACTGTGACAAGTACGGACTTTTCGTGTATATATATATGAATGCATATATATATGTATATATATATGTGTGTGTGTGTGTGTGTAGCCCTTATGTTGTACAATGCTGTCCTGAAACATCACTGGGCCCTGTGGCTCATGTTGGCCTCTCTCATGGATACTTACCGTATGTCCCGCAGGCCGCTTGCACCACTCCTCCCCTTCCCATTTCATTTGACCCCCTGATTAGTGGTAGCCAGGGCTGCTGGAATTATGACAGGAGAGAGCCAAATTATGCGGCATGATGTGGCACATTTTATAATAGTATTACTTCATTATTTTGTCATTTTTGAACTAGATAACACTATCTGGGCATTGGTTGCACCTCATTAGTACCATTTTAACGATCAAATGTAGCAAGAAGCAACAGAAAGGTGACCAGTCCAACGCAGGAAAAGATCACCCATCGCGCAACAACACACGTTGCTGCATTTATTGTAACTTTTGAACCGTATGAACTAGAAACAAACTTTTTTTCCTTAAAATCTGCACATTATGTGGCAAATGATGGATTATGTGGCAAATGCGGCAAATCTATAACTATGCAAAAATCGCCACATAATTCCATTGGCCCTGGTGGTAGCACTCTGCTGCTGGTGTTACCGATCTGACTGCCAACAATCAGGAGAATGTGGACAAGGGCAGCCTGTAGCGCCTCGAGAGGCCCTGGCAGAAGGTCTCTCACTGTGAGCAAGAGATGCCCCGAGGCGCTTGATGGAGGAAGCAGCATTGTATCACATGGTGAAGTGGATTAAAGAGCTGCGGCAACAAACTGCCCTCCTTAACAAAGATTCAGGACCGGATTTACCTATAGAGAAGCTAATAACAGAGAGTGAACAGTTTCAGCAAAGAGGCCCTGAACAGCGGAATCCACTCTAACGACTTTACATTAGTCAAACTGAGTTTATGACTAGTTAGTAAAAAATGAAAAATCAACCCTGAAACGTCAGCAATCTATTTTTCACCACTAAGGGATGTGTTGGAAGTTTGATGATTTCACACAACTTTAATGTGATCTTAATGTAAGAGCATAGATAGAATTTGATACCATATAGTACTAATAACGTGTTTTATATAGCACTTCATAATGTACTTCTTAACTTTCTAAGCACTACGCATAAAAGATGCTACAGCTACCTAATTTAATAGTACTCAATTTACCGACATTGGAATGATGAAAGGCAATCTGTCTCGTTGGGATTGCGCGACATTCAGTTCATCACATTTGTCATCGGAGAGCACTGAACTCAGGATGTCATCCTGACAACTAAGTTACATGTTGTGGTGTTTCCTTACTCAGAGAGACTTACGGGGGACTCAAGGGGTTTGTTAACTCTCCACCATTTAGCCATAAAGGAATGATTATATCATAATTAAGTATGAAAGAAAACTGTGAGGGGAGAGGGGCTCTCCCGGTAAACACACAAGGCCTAGGTTATAGAAATGCGGGTTTTGGTCACACTTCAGGCCAGGGCCGCCCATGGGGCGGTGCGACCGGTGCAGCTGCACCTGGCGCTGACCAGGGGGAGGGGCGCTGTTAAAAAAATAACATATGGCTTAAAAGCACATCCTGCATGGATCCTTGTGTATCCAGCAGTTTTCAAGAAACAATAAAAATGTCAAGATAATTCTGGTGATTAATGTTCCTGCTTGAGAGAGATCTTTGCCTAGTGGCAGTTTCGACTCATCCTACCGTGGTGCAGAGGGTTAATGTGCCTGCTGCAAAGAGCGTCTACCATGCAGATCACAGGACTGAATGTGAGTGAACTATGTAGTGCTATACAAAAAATTAAGGCCCAGTTGAGCGTCATTTTTGTTAGCGCAAGAATCGGCGATTCATAGAACCATTCGTGCGCCATATTTAAAAATTGCTGCATAATTGAGGTCCACCTCCTCCTTGCACGTCGTTTCAGTGCCAGGAGGTAAATATGGCGCTACAGGGTTAGCATCGTTTTTAGGAAGGGAACGCCTACCTTGCAGCTCTTTGACGCAAGGTGGGTTGGCGCTTCCTAGAAATGGCGCTAACTCCAATATCACCAGCACTAAAGCTGGCCCTGCTTCAGGCCATACTTTTTGCCCCAGAGACCGTGAGGTCCTGTGGTTCATATGAATGTTCTCTGCAAACTGTGTGGACCCTCAAGTTTACCACACTGTTTATTCATCACTGGGTGCTTCGATGTCTAGGAACATGAGCATCCCTCCCTACAGCCCCTCTTCCAGGGTTACACTTCTGTGTTGCAGTCGGTTTCTGCATATTGTCCTCCATTTACCCCTCCTAAAATGTATTTCCTGCAATCTCAGTTCCCCAGTTGCCCCAGGCTCAATATTCTGACGCAGAAGGTTGATTTTTCCTAGCTCTCAAATGAACCTCATTTGGTGGGTTTGCTCATTATTTTTAGTTAAAAATAAAATTTGCCACCTGCCTGACCTTCAAAATGCTCAACCAGTTTTTTGCATCTACATGGAAAGTTGGAATTGGACCGGCATTTCCCTGTCCTATCCCAGTTACAGCAGTGACAGCTTGAGAGCCAGGCTCTTCCAACTTTGCTGCGCCTCGAGGCACCTGCTAAGAATAGCACGCTTAATAATCTCAGTACAGACGTGAGCTGCTACAGAGAGGCAAAAACTACCTCTGCGAGGAAATGAGAAGCTTCCAGAAACATGTCACAGCTCACTTTTTATTTTTATGCATTTAGTTTTACATAGAGTAAAGTTAGACTTTAGGTCTAAACTTAGACTTTTGGTCTAAATTTACCTTTGTGACTCGGGCACAATATGTGGGGAACACACTTCAAAAATTGTTGTGGAGACATCAAGGGGCATATTTATAAGTCCCTAGCTCCACATTAGCGTCATTTTTTTAATGCTAATGTGGCCCAATGAGGTCAAAATCCCCACATAGTGCAGCACCACTTTTCTTAAATCTGTGGCTATTCCCCATTCCTTGGGGGAAATCTCGATATAGTGCGGTATAGTACTGCACGTGGAAATTACCACACCCTGTGGGATCGACATTTTCAGGCATGGGATTACTGCAACTCCTATTGTAAGGCCCCCAAATCTGTAAGAAGGCCTTACTTTATTTAGTCTTAATTAATTACTATGTATTAATAGCTAAATTACTGTGTTAAATATGCCTTAATCGTGTATAGGAGTGCAAATTGGGAGTGCCGCTTACTTTTGCATTTCTAATATGCGCATTTGACTGTGATTACATTAACTCTGGACAGACATCCAAAGCTGTTTGTAGGGAAGACCTAATCACTGAGCTTTGAAGCTCTTCTCTGCACTGGTAGCATTTGTCATCGCTCTGGGTGTTGGAGCAAAGGCAGGCTCGAGCCAGGCTCTAGGACCCGAAGAAAGAACGAGCCACAGATGCGGCAGTTCCCTGCCTTGTCTCACCCTCCTTTATGCGGTTTTATAAACAGAAACATAATCGAGCTGATTCGTAATAACTTCAGGGCAGCTGCTGTAATACAGCTCAACCATGAGTAGAACACAATGGACATATTTCTCCTTCCACTGCATTGGCATGTTGTCACATGTCCTTGGACTTGTTCATCTTCCATGCCTGGCTGGCTCCTGCTGAGGCCTTTAGGGTCAGTTCAGACCAATGATGGCTTATTCACCTCTCCACATTACAGTATACCATGGGACATATTTAAGTAAAGTGGCGCTACACACAGTGCAGCGTCACTTTTCTTGCGTCCTTTAGCGCCCCGCCACCGCCACTATGTGTGTGCTGTATTTAAAATACAGCACACCGTAGCATAGGGTAGGGGGCAATAGCGTCATTTTTTTACGCTATTGATGTACTCAGCAAGAGTAGCACCAAAATGTTGGCGCTACTGCAGAGTACTTAGGGGCCCATTGTAAACAATAGTGTGCCCCCTTTTAACCACTGCTCTGAGCAGGCGTTAAAAGTGCCGGAAAAAATGACAGAAGGAAATCTGTTAGATTTCCTTGCACCATTTTTTCAGCCCCTCTAACGGGGGAATGCCCCCTTTGCAAACTGTGGTGTTAGAAGGCCAAAAACACCATACCATATTTTCAAAGTGGTGCAATAACTCTTTGCGCTATGCGAGTGCCAGGCATAATTTATGCAAAGGGGATGTTTCCCCGTTAGGGGGACCAAAAAATTGGCACAAGGAAATCGAAAAGATTTCCTTGCACCATTTTCTTTAGCACTGGACGAGAGTAAAAAATTCAGATGCTGGTTCCCTAACTACCACCGTGGTGCGAAATATTTTAAATAAGGCACACATTTGGTGGCATTAGGGGACAATAAGGGGTGCAAGAAAAGTGGCGTTGCACTGTGTGCAGCGCCACTTTTCTTAAATATCCCCTAAAATGCCTGCACAGGCATAATGTAGTGCAAAGGGTTACAAAGTAGCGCAGTGCATGCGTTGCTCCACTTTGTAAATATGGTGAGGCGTTCTTGGCCTTCTAACGCCACATTAGCATCATAAAATGATGCTAATGTGATGTTATGGCTCTAGGGGCTCTTAAATATGCCCCCATTTATCTACCCCAGTAACTCTACCCCTGAAAGATACTGATAGTCAGGGCATCGGCTACTTCAGGAGGGCGGGGACCCTTTCAAATGAGGAATTACAGCAAACTTGGTAATTTTTGTCCAAATTTCCCTGCTAATGCCTCATTTTTATCTGATATTTGACCCGGAAACTTCCAAGCACCACATACCCACAGAGCTACTGCAATTGGCCATTCACCACTGTAACTGGCCAAATCTGGCTAAATGGGAGCCCCATAATGATGCCTTATCCGATTAAGAAGCTGTTTGGGGTGTGTTTTTTCTCTTAAGCCCCTGTGCTGGGCCTGCGCTTGGTCATGAGACTGGTGGACCCCAAGGGACTCAGCCAAAGGAACCGGGCTCACAGTGTGTCCGTGGGGGGAAGGCTGCACCAGCACTCCTGCCTTTGTTATTGGGCACAGCGCCTGGCGCCCAGCTGTGCGTTCTTCATGACTGAGGCGCTGTGCTGCCAGGTGGTTGCACTCCTCCCACCCACACCTTGTAGATATCAGCCTTCTCAGGCTAATTAGAAGAACATTATACTGTCCTATGCATCCTCAACCATGAAACACTACATAATGCTGCATGCTTCCAAGATGGATTTTGTCCCTGCAAGCATTGAGTTTTTTAATGAGCGTGTTACAGTTCTTGCGCCGCCACTCTTCCCAATAGGCCTAGCTGGCACAGGGAACCCCCGAGTGGCACGAGGAGTGTTACGCATGCGCTCCATTGAGCTTGGAACGCCCCTACAGTGACGTTGGTTTAGTAAAAGGCTCCACTCACTGATCGGGTCCAGAGACTGAATTAACACTGGGATCCCCACATTTGTTGTACAAAGAGCCACTCTGTGGTCTTAGCAAGTGTGGTGACACATGCTCACGCCAGAGAATACAGGAGGATCCCTTCCTGGGAACAGGGTTATGCAAGAATTTAAAACGGAATATTTGACTCACAAAAATGTGCCAACACCTCTGAGCCACAACCGGGGATTGGCCTGAGTGGGCTGGTTTGCCGTTCGCTCAGGCACGGAGAGTCTGTGCTGCTTCTCCAACCCGGCTGTTAAATACAGCTGAGTTGGAGAAACGTTACTGCGCCTGTCAGTTTGGTTGGCCTAGAACAGCCGGCCAAACACACATGCGCAGTTAAGGGTACACTCCACTGCCCCTCCTCCCTCCCCACTCCCATAGCCTGGCCCGGCCCCGCCCCTCCCTGCACAGGCTGGCTCTGGGCCAGCGGGCGACTCTCCTCCGCCATTGCTCCAGTACTGTGTAAATGGCCCCAAACTTTCATTTTCCTCTAGTTTCCCACCTACATGTCTCTGAATCATCGCTGCCTTGATTGAGGTATACAGTGGTGCACAGGATTGTATCTTCAGACCATTCAAACTGGTAATGGGGACCATAAGAACCACAGCCTCCTTCAAGGGTGTGCATCTTTGTAAGACAGAAGGTGAAGAGTGAAACTGAGTGAGGGAAGGCTAGCATAAGGGAGTTTAAGGGTGGGAGAAGGGGCAGTAAGTGGTGTTTGCCTGGGAAAGGAGTATTTGAACGAGGGAAGGGAGTGCGCGCATGTGTCTGTGAGAAGAACTGCATTGAGAACTGAGACTGTGAGTGCATGGGAGTCAAGATGGGATGGTAAGAGGAGTGTCCGGGACAGAAAAGAGGGGTTTCAAGCAAAGGGAGTGAGAAGAGGAAGCTAAGAGATATGTGAAAGGAAGATGTGAGAAAGGAGTAGATGAGATAATGATTGTCAGGAATGGTAGTGTGTGGTGAGCTTGAGGGGGGTGAGAAGGTAAGAGGCCCCAAGGTATGAGGGAGAGATATCTGTGCACGAATGGAAAGTGTGAGAGAGGAGGGCAGGGGAGACATAGAAGGACAGGTGGAGGGTGGAGAAGAGAAGCTGTGAGCCTGTGCACTTAAGAAAAGGAGGAGGATGAATGTTAATAAAGGAGTTCAAGAGAGTGGCTGTGAGAAGAGGATGGTGCCAGAGACTGGGGAGAGCAGGGGCTTTCTTGGCGAAGAGAATACTAGCCCTAAATCTAGCCTGGCACCAGCAGGCGGTATCATATTTTCAGTACTAGCCGCAAATGTGCCCCTATGTGTGTGCAGATGGAGTTAGAAATGCTAGAGAAAAGTAAGAGTATGTGAGAGATAGAGGGGGTGACATAATGGGAACGATGAGAAGAATGTGACGAGTTGTGCATAGTGGATTGAATTGGGATAGAAGTGGGTGAGAGGGGGCATGTGTGAATCAGGTTAGGAGAAAATGGTGGAAACACAAATGAAGGTGAAACAAAAGAAAATGAGAAAAGACTGTGTAGAGATAGAAATGTGAGCAAAAGAAGTTCCAATGAGAGGGAGAGAGAAAAAGAGAATGAGAAAGGATAGTATTAAAAAGGAGAGAATAGATAGAGGTAGAGGCTGAATAGAGAGAGAGTGAGCGGGAGAAAGGAATAGCTCATCAGAAAGGGGATATAGGGACATAAGGGCCAGTAGGAGGAGAACAAAATAGTGTCAAAAAGTTTTTTTTTTTTTTTTTGCCATTTTGTATTTTAAAGGACCATAATCGACACGTCACTTTCTCCATCCCCCTTCACACTGCGCATAGGGAGGGTCTCTCTACCAGTATAAGATGGTGAACGCAGGATATGACACCAGAAGTTACAGCAGGTTTCCGAGTGACAGCAGTAGGACTTTCAAGATGCTGACCTGGAATTTCACATGGGAGAAAATGGTGTCCGAACTTCCATATTCACTCACTCGTTCACTACACATTCCTCTCAGTGAGTTAAGCATCCACTCCAGAGGACTGTCTGTAACCTACATGTCACTCTTACCTGACATGTGCTGCAGCTCACTCGTGCCTTAACCGTGCATGTTCCATGAGCGATGAAAGTTTGTGCTAGTCTGTCCTGCTGGATCTGTTCTGCAGGTAATGGAAGATGGAATGGTCTGCTTCCTGCAAGAGAGGAAAGCTTGTCTTGCTACTGCCATTCTGTACCTGTTCTGTGAAGAAGCACAGCTTGCACTGCTCGTACCTGATTTGTATGTGTCCTGTGATGGGGAGGGATTGCACTGCTTCTGCTATAGTTGTATCTGTTCTCTGATGGACCACAGCTACACCATTTTCTGCCTAAGACTGGCTTGTTTCCACTACCATATGCCCATCCTATGAAAAAACAAAGGATACATTGAACGCACTTGCACACTATGCCTTAAGCAGCAGGCACTGCTTCACGATATT